>NW_025881512.1:0-2614 GCF_002878395.1 Capsicum annuum
TTAATTGTTTTTAAAAAAAATTAAAACTTTCTTTTACCCCCACCCCCTACCCCTATCCCACCCCCTACTCCACTACCCCACTCCTAAATATTTTTTTTTAAAGAATTATTTTTTAACCCCACTATCCTTTATCGTATTCGTTTTCATTATTTTGTGTTAAATATATACAAATACTTTTAGAAATTTTTTTTTTTTTGCTTTACGAACACAAGAAAATAAGTAAGAAATAATTTATTTTCTTGAAAAATATTTTTTTTTTGGATTCCATTACCAAATACATCCATAGCATACACAAATTCAAACTTTGTCCTTGCCGTCGTGTCTCGTCTCAAAACACCAAAAAGAAATGAAATTTGTTACTATAAAAAATAAATCCGATTATATTTATTTGATCTACTATTTTATTGACTTTGTTAGAATTTACGTAAATTTAACAACTTAATATATCTACATGGCATAATTATGATAAAATAGTAGGAAGAAATTTATTTTGTTAACAATTATTAATAAATTTAACATTTATAATGATTAAGGGCATTTTAGTAAACTTTACCAGTTACAATATAGTACCATACTGTCAAACCAAATAATAAAACTGTCATCAAACAGCAGTAAACGATACAGTTTATCCAAATATTGTATTGTACTATACTCTATCATACTATATCATACCATACAGTACCATACATTATGAAGTCATATGACAAACCACTATCCAAACAAAGAGTAAGTGATCTGTTATTAGTTGCAATAGATGACCTAAGTACCGAAAGTATTGTGTGAGTTTTTAATAACAGTGGAAACTATCCAACATATGTTGTAAGTGACTGCAATAGATGTTGGAAAAGGTAATGTAAATTGATAGGAAAGGAGTGTAAGCAAATAACGGATTATATAACGTAAACAATCTAACATAAATAATCCTAGCAATTATTTAGGAATGTAGAACTTAATGATTTTCACATATCATGCTTGATAATTTAAAAGTCAGTCAAGAGACATACCAGAATTCTCCATAGTTTTCTTGACTAAGATCAGCGGAAGCACAGAATAGAAATATTGTTTCTCTCTTTTGGCCTTACTTTACAGAATAAAATACGATGGAGCTTATTCTTCTTTTGGCAGAGAGAGGATCCTTTTTATAATAGGGAATAGTTAGTCATGTTCTTATGTTCCATCAACGTGATTAGTGGAAATAATAATTATCCACTAACAGTCAATAATTATCCTACTAGGAGTCAGTAATTATCCTACTAACAGATTAGTTAGTACTTTAATCCTACGAGGTAACTTTCCCATATAGGTTTAGGATTTAACTTATTCAATAATTATTAAACCATCAAATAAATTAATTATGTGGGTCATAGAAAATTTACATTCTCCCACTTGGCATACACAATGTTAATTTAGTGATTTAATATATACGTCAATCAAGTGCACAATTAATATTAAATCCAACATCATTTGTTATCATTAAATAAATCAACTAAAATGAGTCATGGCGGTTGTACATCACTTTATTGACATAGTCCCTTCCATGTACTACAATGTTAGTCTATTACCTAACATAACCTTTCAAATACATAATGGGTCCAACGATAACACTTAGAATACTTTATCTAAGTCAAACCTGTCATTATTATTCACAATATTATGTATACAGGTGAAAACAGGTAACAACAGAAACATATATATTTGAGCTCAAAGTATCAATTACATAAACATAATAAAATTTTTACATAAAATCATTCGTTGCTATCAATAAGACCCATTCTTTCAACATGTTCAACAAATATTTTGGGTGATAATCCTTTCGTCAAAGGATCAGCAATCATAAGCTTAGTGCTAATATGTTCAATTGACACTTTATGTTTCTGGACTTTTTCTTTAACCAAAAAGTATTTCAATTCCATATGTTTAGCACCTTTGGAATACTTATCATTTTTAGAGAAGAAAACTGCAACAGTACTATCACAATAAATTTTCAGTGGCCTGGGTATATTGTCGACTAGTCCAAGTCCTGAAATAAAATTCCGCAGCCAATTAGCCTGGACTGTGGCCTCAAAGCATGTGACAAACTCAGCTTTCATAGTAGATGCAGCTATAACAGACTATTTCGCACTCTTCCATGATATTGCTCCTCCAGCTAATAGAAACAAATATCCAAATGTGGATTTTCTTGTTATCCACACAACCAGCATAATCTGAATCTGAATATCCAACCATATCTAGGTGATCAGATCTTCTATAAGTGAGCATATGATCTTTCGTTCCTTGTAAGTATCACAACACTTTTTTTGCATCCTTCCAGTGATCCATTCTTGGATTACTTTGATATCGACCCAGTATTCCAATAGTAAAACTGATGTCTGGTCTTGTACATGTTTGTGCATACATAAGACTCCCAACTATTGATGCATAAGGAATATCTTTCATTTGCTTTCATTTCAAATCATTCTTTGGACATTAATTGAGACTAAACTTATCTTCTTTCTTAATTAGAATGAGAATTAATGAGTATTTTTTTATTCTAAATCTCTCTAATACTTTATTAATATAGGTTTCCTGAGACAATCCCAATAATTCTTGTGATCTATCTCAGAATATTTCTATT
>NW_025881513.1:0-1849 GCF_002878395.1 Capsicum annuum
GAGAAAATCCTTCTTTTACTATAATTTTTTGTACTTCCATCCATTTTAAAATAATTTTAGATATGCGGTGTCAGGAGTTTAGCCTACTGAAGTTCAAGTATTAGTACATTACTGTCAGAAGTTCAATCATTTTTTGCATGAGATTCACATCCTGATAATGTCACATCCCTTTTTTACGTACTCCAAAAAATGTATATTTTAAAGTTCGAAAGGGCTTTACTATTTAAGTGACAAGAAATGAAAATTTATTTCGGAAAAGAATTATTTGCATTTTTCATTCAGAGTCGCCACTTGGAATAATCCGATGTTCCAAGTCACTTTTGAAGAATCCTTTTCGAAAACCATTTAACTCTTAAACTGGTTTGCGAACAGAGATTCTGGCTAAGGAATTCTGTTAACCGAGGGGAAGGTGTTAGGCACCCCTCGATCCCGTTGTTCAACCACGGTCTCTTGGCAGAGCGTATCGGATAAATTGACGTTACAAAAGCATAAACCACACAAAAGCACGCAAAATAATCAAACAATAACGAAAAAAAAATAAAAAAAATCTAAAGTCCAGTCCAATTATTACAACTCGAAATAAAAATACTTAAATAACCTACACTAGTCCTAAACCATGCTTTACCCGCTGCCACGGGCCTTGATCACGAACATCCTTATCGTACAAAATTCTTCGGGGCATTCCCCGGGGAGTAAATACAAATTACCTCGGGGCATTCCCCGGTTAAATAAGTGCACTTTCCAAATACAATAAACAAAACATTCTACAAATATTCCGATCATTCCCACATTACACTTTAAGAGATTAGTAAGCCCATCCTACCTGTATGCTAAAGAATGCCCGCTAAAGATTGCTAAATTGGAGATTTTTCCTTCTGTAAAGCCTCTGCACGATACCACCCTATCAAAATAGTATTCTAAACATTAGTACAAGGATAATGATACCCAAATTGAATTTTAATTCTTTGGTTATAAAATAAAGTTAAAATCCCATGTGAGGCCTGCTTGCTAAATCATAACTTTAAAACTGTCACCATGTCTCTCTATGCTCAAGGATCATTTATCCACAAGAATAAGTAAATTCTAAGTTCAAAAAACAACCTAATCAAACCATAAATATGCTATGGATTTATGACAAAAACGGATAGTTAAATTAAGAATTAGAAGAAAATGTAACAAGGACTATGATAAGGAAATGACTTTCTCGATCTTACCAATACTCCACGATCACCCAAGTATCACTTTCCCAAATTCTCCAAGTTTTCAAGGGTTTAGTGGACGTTGAGACTTGAAAAATAAGAGAAAAGTGAGCGAAGAAGGGAATATAATGTGCCTATAGTTTCTGCTTAAGCAATCACTTTACTGCTTAAGTCGTTAATGGTAAAGCAGCATATGATCACTGAAGTGATCTTTGTATTTGGCTGACTTTCGCTAAAGTGGGCAATAAATCACTTAGGAGATATCTGATAAAGTGTTTAAGCCTTTGCTAAAGAGATATGAGGGACTAGCTTGGCAACTAGCACGATTCCTTTAACACTTAAGCAACCACCCTTTAAGCGACTAAAGGTCCACTTAAACGGTTGTACCAGCTGAAACTTGCTCTTTTCCACATATCCATTGACCCATTGAAATTAATTTAGAATCCCATAAATGTAAACAAATATGCCACACTATTAATTTCGGTATTTTAACTCAAGGGCATCGTTGAAATCTTCATCCAGAGTTGTTTTAATGAAATATAGGCCTCACACCTCAAGGACATTTTTACCAAAATCATCCAATAGATGAAAATGAGTCCAAAGGCTTGAGGACCCAAACTAAAGATCCTTCTATCCTAAAATCAATGTTT
>NW_025881514.1:0-2297 GCF_002878395.1 Capsicum annuum
ATGAGGGTGTAGTATAATTCAGTCTATATGGCCAATAAGTCAGTTTAGCAGTTAGATTCGCATGACTTGTTTTCTCGTCTTTGCACTTATTCATGCTACTCGAAATCTCAAACATGCTACTATTCCAAGATAGAGTATACCAGTAGTTATGAGTATAGCCCATTTTATGCATCATGTATTAAATTCAGATTCCAGATGTTCAGTTATGATTCAATTCATAGGTGCCCTATGCATCGCCTCAGTTTTCTGAGTATCTTACTGAATTGAGCATTCATAGAGGGACATAGGGTACCAAGGGGGATATACCCCATTCAGTTGTATGCATAGATTCTTATTACAAGTGTCACATCGGTTATTGTTGTGTATTTAGCCATACGTTCAGACATTAGTTCAGTCAGATATGCATGCATTAGAAATGCATGTTCAATACAAAGTTCAGCTTATCAGTGTATTCAGTCCTGCATTCATGAGAAAAACTCAGTCACAGATCCATGCATCAGATATGCATGATTCATTATGAGAATTCAGCCTATGAGTAGCTTCAGTTGTGTGTTCCATGCCTCGGTTATGCATGTCCGGCATAAGCATTTAAAACATCAGTAGTTCCAATCTTATAGTCATGTTTCCGATCAGTGTATTCTTTCTTAGGGAACATATAATGTCCACGTTATCCCATACCCTTAAGACTTTGACATTCTATCCATCATTCGGGGACGAATGATCCCAAGGGGGAGATAATACAACACCCCACATTTCGGGCTAGAATAAAAACCATGAATCTGACGGGTTGATAATCCCAGAGCCTTAAATCCTATGCTAATTTGGCATGTTAATCAATTATGTAGTATGTGAACCCATTTGCGCATGAATTTAGACCATAGAGGTCCTTCAACTCAAGTATGAGTTTAAACTATTTCGATCGGTTAAGTGTTAGTGGACGTTAAAATTTATGTCAGCTTCCATCAATCATAACTCTCTGTATATGTCGAATTAGAGAGCCTACTATGTGTCAAATGATAGGTCTTCGAGTTAACTTTCCAACAATACCAATTTTGCTAAAATCCAACACCCGAGCAAGAATTTATGGCCTTTCAAAGTAGTATGCCTCGCCTAACCAATCGCACATGGCCACTAGAAAGCATATGTGATAGCATATGCGGCGCCTATGTAAATATAGGCGATATCATATGTGGAGCCTATGTAAATATATGCGATATCATATGCGGCGCATATCTTATGGTTTCAAGTGACTTAAACACTCCGTTTTTGGGGCAAAATAGTACTTTTCCCACCTTATTCAGCCATAAACACGAAATTCAGTCCCCAATTCCCCAAAATACATCCACATTCATCTAAATTTCTCAAGAACACTCCCAAGGGTTTCAAACTAAAAACCTATATAAATCAAGATTTAACCATGGGTTTTCCAAATTGATTAGATATTCGGAATCCCCAATCCACAGGCTTCAAGAAGCACCATTATTTTACAAAATAGAGGTACGCGGGGTTTTCCTAAATTCTCATGGGCATAAAAAAATTATGTTTTAGAATGGAGTTTTTGAATCTATGTATATATTCATGTATTGAATGTTTTAACATCATTGTTTTGGTCTTTTCACCTTCCCCAAAGTGATTTGAGAATATGAATGTATGAAACCATGTACTTAAGAATGAATTCTTGTTGAGAGCATGATTTTCGGTGAATTCCCTCTTATTATGAATTTTTCAGATTTCTCATAGCATATAAATTATTTTGCAATGCATCCTTGAAAAGCACTATATGAAATGATTGAACTCTTGTTATGATTTAAAGGTGGTTTTAAATCACTAAAGAGGGAATCTAGCATGAATGTTTAATGTTCATAATGCATGTAATGAAAGAGTGCATGAATTTGCTAAAGGCACTAGACCACAATATGTTGATGAAGTTTTTGCATGATTTTGACTTGAGTTTCAAACCACGAAATCTTCTATATCAGTTGCATGTTTTTGGTGGTCTAAATTATGCTTTAAATGAAAGATTTAGCTTAATGTATTATGGCTCAGAAATCATAACTTGCAAGTCTTGGTATGACGATACCAATTCAGACCAATGCCATATCAGATCAAACTAATAGACATTTTAGACTATCATGATTTTAGACATTCAGAATGTTACATGTACAGAAAAAGTTTAAAATGGGCATACAGAGATGTTAGGTGGTTCCCTGAAGAGGGCTTGAGTTCAAGCAACTCATTGCCTAAGACCGTGGTTTGCCGACTCGGGAATATCAGACTTGTAGGGGATACCACCTAAC
>NW_025881515.1:0-8594 GCF_002878395.1 Capsicum annuum
TTAATTATTTCTATCTTATTTATAGAAAATATAGTTATTTTCTTTTTATTTATTGAAAATACGACTATTTCTATTGTATCTTCAGTATTTTTTATATTTTCTAATTTTTGTGTAATTTTTTCACTTTCTTCTATCCAATCAGTTTTCTTTCTTATTTTATTAGTAACTCTTTTTGCTCTTATTTTCTGTTTACATGATGTTGTAAACCACCAATCCGTTCTAGTTATTATATGTGGGTATAATTTATCTAAAAGCGGCATTCCTAAAAGTATATCTTTTGATGTTACCTCATAATTATAGATTTATTCTATTGTTAATATTTTATCTCATACTTGTGTTTTTACATTCTTAGATTTATAGGTAATTAAACTTCCTTCGTTATTAAATCCTTTAACTATTATTGGTGTTTTTAATTTATCTCATTTACTTTTTGGTAAACAATTATATCTACATAAATTAACTTCTGCTCCTGTATCTATCATAGGAGTATAATATCTACTGTAATACCCTTCTACTACTATCTTCGTTAATACATATATTTTCATATCATGTTAAATCTCTTCTTAAGAATAATTTCTCTCTCTTATATGTTATAGATAATTGTGTATGCTCTATATTATATGGTTTTACTTATTCTAGCCATTTTATTCCTAATATTATGTCTGCTTTTTGCATTTCTTCCTTTATTTCAAATTCTATTTTTATTTTTCTAACTCCTATAGTTATTTTTTTCTGCTATATTTTTAGTGTTTATTAAGCTTCTTGGTAGATCTGGGCATATATTATTGTCAGATTTTATTTCTTCATTTTTAATTAGATATCTTGCTATATAATTTACTTCTTGTCCTGTATTTAAGAGTATTAAATATTCTTTTTCATTTATTGTTCCTGCTATGTAATATTGGTTTAAATTAGTTGTTGAACTTGTTTCATAACTTGTTCTTTTTGATGAACTTAATGATTCTGGTTCTTCATAAGCTATTCTTTTTGTTGTACTTATTCTATCATTTATTATTTCTAAATTTTCTTCTATATCTATGTCTCTATAACTATAATCATTATTATCAATTGTTTTTACAAATTGTTCGAAAAGACTTTCTATTTGTATTTTGTTAATTTTATTTTTTCCCGTTATTTTATGTTTAAGTTGTTAATACATATAGATTTTTACATCTTGCTGTAAATATTTTACTTCCTGGGGTTAGTTTTATTCCTGTATTTTCCAATATAATACTAATGATTTATCTATATTTTTATCTGTTATTGCTACTGAATAATTCGCACTTATTATAAATTTAAATTTTTGGTATATTAAATTTCCTTTACTTTTTTCTATAGGTTTTATAATTCTATCATCTGCTAAATATAATTCTATTGATGTATCTATTCCTTCTCTAAAACATGCTTTTATTAATATCTCTGTACCTCCAAGGTATACATATTTTATTGGGTCTCTACTTTTTATATCGTTTATTTCTTTATTAATTATTCTTTTTGTTACTAGTGGTATACTAGCTTACCCTTTGCATATCTACAGTCTATTACATGTTCTTTTTGGCTTATTACGTAGTATTCTTCTTTTCTTCTACTAAATATGTTTTTTATTATTGGTATTTTAAATATTTTTTCAACACTTAAATCTAATTCTTTTCCTTTTATTTCATCAAATATATGACTATCAAATATTATTTTTTGATATGTTCCTTCTTCATTTAAACATTCTTTCTTTGTTATTATTTTTATATCTTCTTCAGTTATTTGGTTTATTCTTATATCTTCTTCAGTCATTTGATTCATCTAATTTACTATCTATTTCATTATCTGTTTCATTCTCTGAAATTTCATATATACTATCTTCACTTTCTAATTCGTAATCTATATAATCTATCTGCATATATTCTATATTTTCTATTTTTATTTCTGATATTTTTTTATTTTTTGGGTTTTTAGGTAATTTACAATCTCTAGCTAAATGTCCTAATTTTCCGCAATTATAACAAGTAAATTCTTTTATAGATTTCTCTTTCCTATATGGTCTTTTATGTTTATAATTTTTTACATAATATCTTTTTCTTGGTTTCTTATATTTATATTTTGATTTTTTGTATTTCTTATATCTCTTATATCTTTTTCTTTTCTTATAATATCTTTCTTCGCATCCAAATTGAGGTGTTATTTTATCTTTGCAACATGCTAAGTTTCTTATTAATGTTTTTTTCATTTTTATTTCTTCTCTATATTGTTCACATAGATTTCTATACCATTGTTGTAAAAATTTAATTCTTGCTCCTAGAGTATCTACTATTTTTGCTTTATCCCAACTTTTTATTATTTTTGAACTAAATGGTTCAAGTAATTTACTAAAATATAGTGTTCTTATTTCTTTAATTTCTTCTGTATTATATGTTCCTTTATAATAATATTCTTTAAATGCGCAAGTATATTCATTTATGTAACACATATTACATATTGCTAATTTTAACATTAAATTCTTATTTGTATCTTTCTCTTCATTTTGTTCTTCTTCTGTTGTTGTCATGCTGCTAAATTCATCTTTTATAGCTATTTCATATTTTTTTTAATAATTCTATAGGTATTAATTTAGTTGTAGTTGTTGATGATGTTTCTTCTGTAGGTTTTTCAGTTCTTAATACCCTTTTACTATTTTCAGTTAGATTTGAAAACCATAATTTCACTGTTCCTATTAATTTTTTCTCTATATATTCTGGTGCATCTGTTACATTTATATTATTATCTATAATTATTTTGTCATATATCCTATCTATAATTGTATTATTTTTTCTGTATTTATTACACAATCTAAGTCTAAAAAGTTATAATTTTTATTAACTATTTGTTTTGGTTTACATTTGTCATATTCATCCTTTAGATTATATCTTTTAAACTTATTATTATAATATGTAGGTTTTCTTATTTCAGATGTTCTAGGTATTATATTTTCATCTTCTTTTTTATCAAGGGTATTTATTTCTGTGTTTCTATTTTCTAAGTTTTCTTCATTCATTACTTCTTGTTTTTAATTGATTTCTAAATTTTTTGTATTTGTCAAGATTTCTGTATATGTTTCACTATCTTCTGAATCATAATTATCCGTTTCTTCAACATCTATTGTATTTATTTCTAATTCTCTAGTTTTTATTTCTTTATTGTTTATTTCTAATTTTTTTTTAAATTGATTTATCTCGTTTAATAATTTTTGTTCTTTATCTTTCTCTTCTTTTTCTTTCTGTCTTTTTTCATACAGATCTTTTAGCATTTGTAGTTCTTTTTCTAATTCAGTAATCCTACTATTTTTAGTTTCTTCTATTTCTCGTATTTCTTCTGTAGTTTGTTGTTTTATTTTTTCTATTTCTTTTTTTCTATCTATTTCTTCATTTTCTTTTTTGTATTCTTACCATAACAGTCAATTTATCTTCTAATTTTATTCTTCCTTTTCTAACATTAAATATAAATGTTCACCTATTTTCTTATACTTTCTTCCTAAATTGGAAAATACTATTTTTATTTTTAATCCTTCATGGTTTTGATATATTTTTTCACCTATTATAAATTCTTCTTTGTTCATTTTTATTTAATTGTTAATAGATCATGTTGGTATGTATATTTTAGACTATCTATTGTTGATTCTAAATTTTATATTTCTTTTTTTTGTGCATTTATTGAGTTTGTACTAACTCCGGCAATTATGTTATATTGTAGTCTTTCTATCCTTATTTTTAGTTCTTTATGTTTTTCAGATATTATTTGCTTTAATTCTTTGTATTTTGGTAATTTTTGTATGTTATTCATCTAAATAATATTTTGGGGAATATCTAAATCTAGTTTTATCAAATAAGTCATAATCAATAAATTAATCAAATACTTCAAAATATATACCAATTGTAGGGGGTGTATTGTAGGGGGTGCGGATAACTTGTGTGGTAAAATAGATCTATTATAAATACAATAGAT
This sequence comes from Capsicum annuum, assembly GCF_002878395.1. Classification (NCBI taxonomy): domain Eukaryota; kingdom Viridiplantae; phylum Streptophyta; class Magnoliopsida; order Solanales; family Solanaceae; genus Capsicum; species Capsicum annuum. Next base: position 3,973 of record NW_025881515.1, read on the forward strand.
CTATTTTTATTTGTGCGTGGATATTTCTTAACTTCTCTAAATATTTTTATTTTTATTTTTATTTTGAGTTTATTTATGTTAGTTTTATCGATATTCATATATTGGGGGTGATTATATGATAATTGATTAAATGCTTTACTATAGTATTCTTTATTTTTTTTCTTTTACTTTTTGTAATTCTTCTATATTATTTTGAAGGTATTCTAAATATTCTATATCTTTTGTTTCAAAATATCCAATTAGATTGTCTTTCATAAGTTTTTCTAATAATATTATTTCTTTCATATTTTCTCTCCAATATTTTAAATACTCATAGTCTATCATTTTATCCTGTAATAATTGTAGATTTACAAATTTCTGTATAATAATTTATCCTAATTATACTGTAATGTATATCTAATTCTAGATTTTCAATGCTATTTATTATCTTGTGTTGTTCTTCTCGTAGCGAGTTTTTTAAATTATATAAACTATCACATGTACTTTTTTCTAAATTTTCTAGGATTTCTTCTATCTATATTAATTTATCTTTTAGATTCTCCATTATTTTTCTAATTCGATTGCTATAATTAATTTCTTCATTTAGATTATGTTGATTTTCTATAGTTTTTCTAATATATTCTAACATCTCTCAATCCGAATAATATCCATCTGGGTAATTATCCAGGTATAACTGTTCTATCCAATTTATAGTTTCAATTTCATAGTCTAATACTTTTTCTAATATTATTTTCTTAATATATATAATTTTTGTATCTCTAAGAATATATAAGATTAATATTTCAAGATTATCCTAAATTTTCTAGTGTTTCTTCTATCCATATTAATTTTTCTTTTAGATTCTCCATTATTTTTCTAATTCGGTTTCTATAATTAATTTCTTCATTTAGATTATCTTGATTTTCGCTAGTTTTTCTAATATATCCTAACATCTCTTAATCTGAATAATATCAATCTGGGTAATTATCCAGGTATAACTGTTCTATCCAATTTATAGTTTCAATTTCATAGTCTAATACTTTTTCTAATATTATTCTCTTAATATCTATAATTTCTATATCTCTAAGTATATATAAGATTAATATTTTAAGATTATCTGTCATTTAAAATTGGTTAAATACTTTATTATAATATTTTTTAGTTGTTTGTTTTAATCTCATTAATTCTTCTATATTTTCACTAAGAAATTGTATACATTTTATATCTAAATCTCTTCTTTTTTTATTATACTAAAGTTTATGAAAATATCTCAACTCAATAGCCAAATTGAGCTTTACTATAGAATTAATTTCACCCCTTTTTCTTAAATAAATTAATGGTGACTAATTATTTATAGGTTAAAATCAATTACATCCCTAATTTTGCTTTAAACTCGAATCCCCCTTCAACTTTAAAAAATAACCACCACCATCCCTTCTTATTCTATGAAACTATGGATATGGGAGAAGTAAGTACAAAAAATACAAAACTCGAAGAGGTAGATTTACCTCAAGATATGGATCTACTGAATAAATGGACTATTCCTAAAGTTGAATTAAAAACAATTTATGAATATGGAATTTTTGATAAAATAAAACATAAACAGATTATTAAAACAACGGAACAATCTCTTGCTTTAAATACTGATGAACAGACTCTTCAACTCTTAAATAAGCGTGATATTGATATTTTTAAACGTAATTATAATTATATGCATATTGGCTTAGTTCAAATCGCCTTTCGGCCTCTAACTCTAAAGGGTCTTCCCGAAACATTTTTAGCAGCTTTGCGTGATGCTAGAAATTTGAATTTTCGAAAATCTTTAATGGGATCTATTGAATCTACTCTTGCTTATGGTCCTGTATATTTTAATACTCAACCAAATTTACAATTATCTTTAACGGATGTAAACATTCTTCATGCTCTAACATTAAATGTTAAAACCCATGGATATGATTATGCTCCTGGATCTGAACTTATAGGATTATCTTACCGCATATATTATCGATTATTATCAACTCTAAATCCTCGATGTAAATTGATTGATGATAATTCTGACTGCACTATGCTTATTGAAACTAATTTTATAAAATCTAGGGTTACTACCCGAAGACCTATTAGATGGGATGAAATTGATTTTCCCCAAGCTTGGATATTAAATTCAGTCACTTCCCCAAAACAATTGGCGGAGGACGTGACTAATTCAGAGTTAACTCAAGTAACTCAAAACTCTGATGGGCGAGTTTGTCTACAATTCGATAGCAATCCTCCTGTCTATAGAAATTCTTTTCCTCTACCACGAAGGCTCCCTTCAATACATCATATTTCTCCGATTGAACCTGCTGAACCCACTTATGGACCAGCTAGGAATCGAGTGGCATCTTTGATTTCGATAATGAAAATCCTACTCCATCTGAAATGGATTTTGACATAAATTCTGTTTAACCATGATGACACAACTTATTGATTTTAGCCCTGGTTCTCAGGCAAGAAAATATATTCAAAAAGAATTTTTTTCTGAAAAATGGAAAACCTTTAGAACCTGGTTTTTTGAAACTTATACTTCTGATGAATTGAAAAACATTTCAGAAGAGTTCTATGAAATTTGTGCTTTGCATAATAAAATTATATTCTTTGTCCCATGGTTCATGTCTGTATATTTACCGTCCTATGTCAAGATAATCGAAAGATCTTATCAAAATTCTGATGGCTCAATCACTCAAGCACTTTACCCTCCTCAATCTTCCTTTATCTTACCCAATAATACTGGCATGACTTTTTCTGCTTTTCAAAAATTTGTTAGTGAAGATGTGGGAAAAATTACTGTTTCTGAAATAAATAACCTTATCGCTCGAAATAATTATTTAAGTCTTTATGTTAAGGTTTTAGGCGAACACATATCCTCTCTTGACAAAAAACTTGATGAATTGATTGAGCTAGTTAATAAACTTAGCTCTCAGATGAATTTCTCTAATATTCCTTCTACTTCCAAAATCACTGATAAAGATGAATATATTCTTTCCAAACCGTGTATTCAAAGACCCCCTGAAATAGATGGATTTGCAAAGGTCTCTCAGTTAGACCAATTAGAAAAACTCTTAGATAAAAAATTTTCTCGTTTAAATATCCAACCCCTAAATATTTCTGATAATTTGGTACAAAATCTTGAGTCTAATTTTGCTGAGCATATTGATTTTGCTGAAACTCCTGGCATTATAACCTCTTCCGAGCTTAATAAGCTCAAAGGAATGATTAAAAAACAACCTGGCAAGAAGTACGCTGATATTCCCCGTATGTCTACTGCTTATTATCCACGCCCAACTCCTCAAGATGTTTTAATAGAGGAAAGGGAATGGAATCAGACAAATACTTCTTATAGTGGAGAAGCCATTTATGAATAGAACATTGACGGATTATCTGACCGACAAATCTCCATTCTTATTCATCGAATGTCTATGTATGCTACTATTGCCACAGCCACCACTTCACCAGAACATAAAACCACTCGTACTGACCAAACAATCTGTAAAATGATTGTTGCGGGCTTTACTGGCCAACTTCGGGGCTGGTGGGATAATTTCCTTGATGATACTAAACGCGAGGCTATTTTTAACGCCACCAATGATCAACCCGGCAAAGACAATCTTGGACGACCCCTTTGGGCAGGACGTTCGGATGCTGTTTATACTCTTATGCTGACGATTATTGAACATTTTGGCGGAAGATTTACCAATCAATACGAAAATATTCGAACTCTGCTTAATGGTTTAAAATGTCGACACTTAGGAGAATTTAGATGGTATAAAGACACCTTTCTTAGTAGGGTTATGGATTTACCCGAAAGTAAGTATGACCATTGGAAAGCTAAATTCATTGATGGCCTTCCACCCTTATTTGCTGAAAGAGTTAGAAAAACCCTTCGAGGATCTTATGGAGAAGTCCAGTATTCAGAAAAAACTTAGTTTCTGGATCTTTCCGAAGTAATTTGTCCCAAAAATTACAATAAAATGTTCGGTATAAAGCAGGAATTTGTTGAGCATCATAACCTATTTCGATGGACCAACGATGGATCCAAGGAATAGAGAATTCTATATAGAAATACATTTGATCGATAGTATCGATTTTACAAATATGTTCTGAAAGATATAATTCTGTTAAGAAAGGAGAGGACTTTTTCCATGAGGAATATAAAGAAGAATATTCCGGAGGTAATATTTTGATCGTAGGTCCATGCTGAGACCACCATTGGATGAACCAATTTGGGATGGGTTTTTCGAATACTTTAGCACAAATTTTTATGAACCAAGTGTGTTTGTGCTTATAATTATTATAATATAAAACATGAGAAAAGGCTTTAATATAATCCCAATAAGTAAAATTGGCAAGGGTTTGGCCCATTGGCCCCATTGGCATAGAACGTTGAGTCATTGATGAAATCCCCCATTCTTCAATAGGAATAAGTTTTTTAATTACCATTTTGGAGTATCCATGAACTCCGGGAGTAGTTTCCCCTAGGGGACTGTGATCAAAAGTTGCACTGAAAGTTTGGACTAATATGTGTTCATAATAAGTCCGTGTTTTGTAGGATTCACCAGTAAAATATACATTGGCAGTAAGGTAATTTTTGAGTAGTCGCCATGCTT
>NW_025881516.1:0-11221 GCF_002878395.1 Capsicum annuum
AAAAAAAAAAAGAACAAAAAAAAATTTATTTGCCTTTTCTACTTATTTGTCAAGAACAAAAATACCAAAAAAAAAATTTCTTCATAATTGGTGGTGTCAGTCTTAGTTAAAGTGTCTAGCTGAAAATCCAAAAGTTTTTTTTTGTTTTTGGTAGTGTCTCTTAAGTTAGGGTCAATTTATTAGTTAATCGTTAATTGTCCAATCTGGACGAACTACGCACCCCTGATTCTCCTCTTTCGAGAGTGAGATACGTAGGCAGCCTATTGTTGGTTCGGGAATCTTATTTAAAAAATTCAAAAAAAAAAAAATTTTCTTCGCTCTTTATTTAGAGTAGGTGTTTCATACATATCTTGAAAAAAAAAGTAAAAAAAAAAAAAAGAAAGAAAGAAAGATTTTCCTCAATAGTCGTAGGTTTCATTTTTGGTTGATCCTATTTCAAAAATCCAAAAAAAAAAAAATTTCTTCACTCTTTATTAGAGTAGATGTTTCATATACATCTTTAAAAGAAAACTAAAAAAGATTTTTCTTTCATTTTCATATGAAATTCAAAATTGTAAATTCAAAAAGATTTTTTCTTTGGTAATCATAGGTTTCATTTTGTATAGGAATTTTAAACGTGAAAATGCAAAAAAGAGTCTATTCTTTTGACAATTTGTTATGTTCTTCTCTTTTTAAAGTTTCAAGAAAAGAAAAAAGAAAGGAAAAAGTTTAATTGGCCATTTTGACAAAACTGCCCGAACTACGCAAGATCTGATTCATGTACAATATGATACGTAGGCAACCTACTTTTGGGTTTGATCTAATCATTTTGTTTCATTTTTTTTTCATTATTTTTCCTCTTTTAAGGACAAACAAAAGCCATAAAGAATGATAAAATAAAGGTAGATAACGAGGGAAAGGAAAAGAACAGAGATGGATACGAAATAATAATAATAATAATAAGTGTAGAAAAAAAAAGTGTAGACAAAAATCAGGATGATGTTAAAATGACCTCGCTACCCTCAAATACTGGTAGAAATGAACATAAATTTAGGACAATTTTACCAATGTGATTCCCATGCTTGTTGTGTGCCCTAATCCTAACGGATGTCGTCTTTGATGAGCATGTTCTTTCAGATAACAGTGGTAGGTTTGCATCACTCTGGCTAGTCACCCATACTTCACTAGATCCAAAGCAAAGCTCGCCATGGCTAGTAGGGAGATTGAAAATTCGCTCATTGACCCGGATCAGGATCACAGGAAGAAAGTTCTGAACACAATGATGAGGTAGTAAGGCTCAGGAAACAATTGATAGATTTACACCGGGCATGGGCCAGCGGAATGCCTCCTCCTCCGCTCCTTGAAGGTCTTGGGAATATCTCTAATTACCCACCGGTCTCTCAGGCGCAATTCTCTGCTCCTACTAAGTCACCTGAGCACGCGCCAGAATTCACTCCACGACATTATTATCCTGGAAGTTCTGGTGTGCCCTTGGCAGCTCCTCAATCAAGACTCACTGCTCAGCCAGCGCCACCGATCATATTGGTATTCGTGGCTCTGCCACCACATGAAACTCCCATATATGTTGTACGTCCCACAATGAGGCTTCCTAGGTCTGCCAGTGAGCTAGTACTGAAGGTTCCAGATAGTCAGCATTATGCCCCTGAGCCTACTTTGTAAATGAATGAACCATATGGGTACACTCAGCCGCCTGCATTTCCATTTGATACGAAGAAACCTGTTGCAGCAGAGGAACAGGATATCATAGCCCAGAAATTGAAAAGTTTAGAACAAGCTATGAGGAATTTGACAGGAATCAAAGATTATAGGAGTGTTTCCTATAAAGATCTTTGCATGTTACCAGACATCAACCTTCCCCCCAATTTTAAGATGCCTAAGTTCGAGAAGTATGCAGGACACGGTAATCCTGTTGCACACTTAAGACATTATTGCAACCAGTTGAGGGCTGCAGGAGGAAAGAAAGAACTGCTCATGGCCTTCTTTGGCGAGAGTCTTTCTGATCTGACCTCAGAATGGTTTATCGATCGAGATATCGATAAATGGAACAGCTGGGATGATTTGGCTTATGAATTTGTTCAACATTTTCAGTATAACATCGACCTAATTCTAGGCGAAAAGTCCTTGGTCAACATGAAGAAAAAGAGCACTGAAGGTTTTAGGGAATATGCGATAAGGTGGCGTGAACAGGCCGCCAGGGTAAAGCCTCCAATGAAAGAAAGTAAGTTAGTAGAAGTTTTCATTCAGGGGTAGGATGAGACCTATTTTTAATATTTACTTTCGCCAATGGGAAAGTCTTTTATGGAAGTCCTCAAAATGGGGGAGATAATAGAGGACGGAATTAAGACCGGCCGAATAGTGAGTTTTGCCGCATTAAAAGCCACCACACAAGCGATTCAAGGTGGATCTGGCGCATTTGGAGGTAAAAAGAAGAAAGAGAACATGGCGTAGCTGGAACCCATTCCTTTCCCAAAAGACCACCTCGCCCCTATCCCCAATCCCAAGCCCAAGTCTACGCCCAAGCTCCATATATTCCTCCCCACCATTACTACCCTCCACAAAACCCTTTATAATTCATTCTGCTACCCCCATACCCAGTATATAGCACGCAGCCATATGCCCAAACCCCTTCTTACCCGCAGTGGCGCGCGCAGGCTCCACAAAATTGCCCATTCGCTCCACCAAATTACCAAAACCCCTCCAGACCCAGCTTTCAGCCTAGGCCCAAGTATAAGAAAGAGAAGGCGGTCAAAAATCAATTCACACCTCTTGGGGAGTCATATACTAGCTTGTTTGATAGGTTGAGAAAGTTGAAGGTTTTAAGCCCAATTCAAGGAAGGCTTTCGAATCCACCGCCGAGGAATCTCGATTATTCTTTAAGGTGTGAGTACTGTTCTGATATGCCAGACCATGATATCGAGAAATGCAGGCATTTAAAGAGAGCTGTCTAAGATTTAATTGACACAAATCAAATATTAGTCCAGGCCTTGGAGGGTCCAAACATTAACCAAAATCCGCTGCCATCCCGTGCTGAAGCTAATATGTTAGAATTAATATATGACGGGAAAGAGTCTTCAAGGGGTTATAAGCCTATTGTCAAGATACAGACCATTGAGGAGAAATCAGTAAATGTAGTGGAGTCTTTGAAAACAATGTCATTGAACCAGGAAGGAATGAGAGAAGATAAAGCTCAAGAAATCACAAAGATACCCCTGATCACAGTACAGGGTACCAGAAGGTATGTTGATTTAAGTCAGGAAAAAGCTAAGTTAACAGTGGTGAGATCTCTAAGTCAGCCCATCTTGATGGTGAAAGGAGCACTGACAGCGCCTATTGTCCTCAAACCGGTGACCCAACCTCCGATAGTTGATACAAAAAGGGTTCCCTGGAATTATGGGCAGACTGTGATGACCTATCACGGGAAAGAAGTTGTGGAAGATGTAGATGAGGTAGGGGTTTGACTAGGTTAGGAAGATGCTTCGTGCCTGAAAACTTAAGAAAGTCCAAGCCAACGGTGAGTGGACCGTCCTCTATCAAAAAGCCTATCACTAAAGAAGAAGCCAAAGAATTTTTGAAAAAGATAAAATTGCCAGAGTATTCAATATTAGACCAGTTGAAGAAAACCCCTGCTCAAATTTTCCTTTTATCTTTGTTGTTGCACTCCAAGGAGCATCGTGATGTTTTACTGAAGGTATTAAATGAAGCATATGTTCCAAGGGATATTACAATTAACTAAGTTGAGAAAATGGTTGGAAAAATCTTTGAGGTCAATCGGATCAGCTTTTCTGACGATGAATTGCCCGTTGAAGATACAGGGCATAACCGGGGCCTTTACATTACAGTGAAGTGTGAAGATTTCTACGTCACTCATGTCATGATTGATGGAGGTTCAGGTGCAAATATCTGCCCTATTTCTACTTTGCAAAAGTTGAATATTGGTGCTGACAGGATCAGGCCCAACAATGTATGTGTTAGGGCTTTCGATGGTACAAAATCAAATTCCATTGGCGAAATAGAACTAATGTTGACCATAGGGCCTGTTGAGTTCGCCATAGAGTTTAAAGTATTGAATGTAGACTCCTCTTACAATTTGTTGTTGGGAAGGCCGTGGATCTATAAGGCCAAGGCGGTTGCATCTACACTGCACCAAATGATTAAGTTTGAGCATGACAGGCAAGAAGTAGTTATTCACGGTGAAGGAGATTTGCCCGCCTGCGAAGATTCTCCCTTGTCTCTTATTGAAGAAAATAACGTAGAGGAGACATTTGTCTATCAAATTTTTGATACAGTGCCAGTGAATCGTATCCTCGAATGGCAGGCTATACCGGGACCGCAATTGTCTTCTACTTCTATCATGATGGTGAGTGAACTTTGGAAATATGGATTTGAGCCAAGAAAGGGTTTGGGAGCGTCTCTGCATGGTATAGTTCATCCCATATGTCCGAGTGAGAACATGGGCATGTTTGGTGTGGGATTTGAGCCTATAGCTGAAGATCTAAAGAAAGCCAAGGGAAGGAAAAAGGAAGCATGGTCACTCCCTCGCCCAATGCCACTACTCAGTGAGTCATTTGTTAGGAGCAGTGTCACAAAGCATGTGGAATTTGAAGTTGAATTGGTTGATGACTTCCAGAACCTTTTTATTGAAGTTGATATGGACGAAGCAGGAGAAGGTACCAGTATGGCAGACGTGAAATTCATAGGTCCAGCTGTCTGGCTCAATAATTGCGAAGTCACTCCTCTCCTCGTCAGGAGGGAGTTTTGTTAGTTTATTTTGTTTTTCTTTCTGTTTATCCGAGCAATTTCAGGGTTGTAATTTGGATTTTAGTTTGTTTATGTTATGTTGGCATCTATGTTTAAACCCTCCTATCTTTTTATTTAATGAAATGGAATGTCCCTTTTGTTTCGTGTCTAATATATTTTGTTTTTCTTTTCTTACACAGTTATCTTTATGCTGATTCTAATGACATGACATGTATGCAGAATTTTCAGCCTGATCTTAAAATCCAAACTAATCAAGATGTAATAAAGAAGGATGGGGAATATGATGAAGAAGAAGCACTAGAAGAAATAAGCAAAGAGTGGGAACAGTTTGAAGACAAATCGAATCCTAATTTGAATGAAATTGAGCCAATAAATCTAGGGGATCAAGAAGATGTTAGGGAAACTAAAATCAGTGTACATGCTTTGCCACAGCTAAAATATTTAATGGTTCAAGCATTAATTAATTATTAGGATGTTTTTGCATGGTCTTATGATGATATGTCTGGTTTAAGCACTGAATTAGTGGCCCACAAATTGCCAACTGATCCCGCATTCCCTCCTGTCAAACAGAAGTTGAGGAAGTTTAAAACGAAGGTAAGTATTAAAATTAAAGAGGAAATCATGAAACAACTTGAAGCCAAAGTAATTCGAGTAGCTCACTATCCCATGTGGTTATCCAATGTTGTTCCCGTACCAAAGAAAGATGGCAAAATTCGAGTGTGTGTTGATTACCGTGATTTGATCAGAGCAAGTCCGAAAGATAATTTTCCACTGCCCAACATCCACATTTTATTAGACACCTGTGCTAAACACGAGGTTGTCTCTTTTGTGGATTGCTATGCCGGATATCACCAGATCATTATGGATGATGACGACTCAGAGAAGACATCTTTTTTCACACCATGGGGGACTTATTTTTATCGAGTGATGTCGTTCGGTTTGAAGAATGCTGGAGCAACATACATGAGAGCCATGACCACTATGTTTCATGAAATGATGCATAAAGAGATTGAGGTCTACGTGGATGATGTGATTATTAAGTCAAAAAGTCAGGGCGACCATGTTAAAGATTTAAGAAAGTTTTTTGAAAGGCTTCGCAGGTATAATCTCAAGCTTAACCCGGCAAAATGTGTATTTGGAGTTCTGTCTGGAAAGCTGTTGGGGTTTGTAGTCAGCCATCGGGGAATTAAATTGGATCCCTCGAAACTCAAAGTCATTCAGGATTTGCCCCCGCCCAAGAATAGAATGGAGGTGATGAGTTTGCTTGGTAGACTGAACTACATTAGCAGGTTTATTGCTCAACTCACAACCACTTGTGAGCCCATATTCAAGTTGCTGAAAAAGAGTGCTGCGGTAAAATGGACTGAAGAATGTCAGGAAACATTCGATCGAATCAAAAGATATTTGTCAAGTCCGCTAGTGCTGGTACCCCCGGAGCCTGGTAGGCCTTTGATCTTATATTTATCAGTCATGGACAATTCTTTCGGTTGTGTCCTGGGTAAACATGATGTCACAGGCAAAAAGGAGCAGGCTATTTATTATCTTAGTAAGAAGTTCACCGCATATGAGGCCAGGTATACTCTTCTTGAAAGGACGTGTTGTGCCCTAACTTGGGTAGCACAGAAGTTGAAGCATTATCTCTCATCCTATACTACTTATCTCATCTCCCGCATGTATCCTTTGAAGTATATCTTTCAGAAGCCTATGCCAATGGGTCGATTGGCAAAGTGACAAATATTGCTTACCGAGTTCAACATTGTATATGTGACTCAGACCGCCATGAAAGCCCAAGCCTTGGCAGATCATCTTGCTGAGAATCCCATAGATGAAGAGTACGAGCCATTAAAGACATATTTTCCTGATGAAGAAGTGTCGTGTGTTGATGAAGTCGTTATAGATGCTGATCCAGGTTGGAGGTTATTCTTCGATGGAGCTGTCAATATGAAAGAAGTTGGAATAGGTGCGGTTCTTATCTCTGAATCGGGACAACATTTCCCGGTAATAGCACAACTTCGATTCTACTGTACTAACAATATGGCAGAGTATGAAGCCTGCATTCTTGGTTTGAGGTTAGCTGTTGATATGGGGGTCCAAGAATTATTGGTGTTGGAAGATTCGGATTTGCTCGTCCGTCAAATTCAAGGCGATTGGGAGACGTGAGATTTGCAGCTCATCCCATATCGACAATGCTTGCAGGATCTATGTCAACGGTTTGTGTTAGTAAAATTTAGGCATATTCTAAGGATTCGCAATGAAATTGCTGATGCTTTAGCCACTCTGTCTTCAATGCTCCAACATCCTGACAAAGCCTACATCGATCCAGTGCATATACAGAGTCGTGATCAGCATGCTTACTGTAATGCGGCTGAAGAAGAGCTCGATGGAGAACCTTGGTTCTTCGATATCAAGCGGTACATTCAGTCAGGGGAATACCCATCAATGCCACCAACGATCAAAAGAGGACTATTAGGCGTTTGGCTAGTGGATTTTTCTTAAGTGGGGGAATCTTGTATAAGAGGACCCCAGATCTGGGACTTTTAAGGTGTGTAGATGCAAAAGAAGCCTCGGCAATCATGCTTGAAATACACTCTGGAGTATGCGGGTTGCATATGAACGGTCATGTCTTGTCAAAGAAGATTCTTTGAGCAGGTTATTACTGGCTTACTATGGAAAGGGATTCTATTTAATTTGTTTGAAAGTGTCATCAATGTCAGGTACACGGTGATCTGATACGTTCTCCTCCTGTTGAGTTGCATGCAATAGCCGCTCCATGGCCGTTCGTGGCTTGAGGAATGGATGTGATTGGACCGATTGAGCCAAAGGCATCAAATGGGCATAGATTCATTTTGGTAGCCATTGACTACTTCACAAAATGGGTAGAAGCAGTAACTTTCAAGTCAGTGACAAAGAAGGTTGTGGTGGACTTTGTTCATGCCAATATCATTTGTAGATTTGAAATTCCTAAGATGATCATTACAGAAAATGCTGCCAATCTCAATAGTCATTTGATGCAAGAAGTATGTCAACAGTTTAAGATCACGCATCAAAATTCTACTCCATATCGCCCAAAGGCCAATGGTGCTGTAGAAGCCGCCAATAAGAATATAAAAAAGATACTGCAAAAGATGGTACAAGGGTCTAGATAGTGGCATGAAAAGTTTTCATTTGCATTGCTAGGTTATCGCACCACTGTTCGCACTTCAACAGGGGCAACTCCATATTTATTGGTGTATGGGACAGAAACAGTCATCCCTACAGAAGTTAAAATTCCCTCTCTTCGAGACATTGTAGAAGCAGAGATTGATGATGATGAATGGGTAAAAACCCGACTGGAACATTTGAGTTTGATTGAGGAAAAAAGGCTAACGTCTGTGTGTCATGGCCAGTTGTATCAGAGGAGGATGGCTCGAGCGTATAACAAAATGGTCCACCCCAAGAATTTTGAAGTTCGTCAGTTGTTATTGAGACGTATCTTTCCTCACCAGGTTAAAGCGAAAGGTAAGTTCTCCCCTAACTGGCAAGGTCCCTTCGTTGTGAAGAAAGTGTTACCCAATTGAGCTCTATATTTGACAGATATTGAAGGCAAAATGGCAGAAATGGCTATCAATGCTGATTCGGTCAAAAGATACTATGTACGATATTTGATCCTTTGTTGATTTTATTGCACGTTTAGTATTTGTATTTTTTAAGATTCATATGATGAAGGCATTTTATTCTTGTATCCAAACATTGTGTCATCCCTTGTTTACCCGTTTGAGCTTTGTTTTATTTTTTTTTTATTTTTTTTCTTCTTTCATATCCCTCTTTTGGAATCAAAATAGAGTCAAAGATAAATGTCGAGGAAAGGAGAATAAAAGAAAGAGTTCAAAAATAAAAAAAGAAATCAAATCAAAATCAAATCAAAACAAATAACAACCTGATGGAACTACGTGCAACCTGATTCTCCTCTCTCGGGAGTGAGATACATAGGCTGCCCTATTTCGGGCTTGGTCCAACCAAATAAAGATTTAAGATTCACCCAGTCAACAAAACTGGGGCATGAGTTAATGTGTTGTTTGAGTCGATTCCAAAAGTTATAAGTCCCACCCCCACTTCAAGTATCGTTTGAGCCCCTTACCATCTTTTCTAACCCTAACCAAAAGCCATGTTACAACCAAAAAAAGTCCTTCAGATCAATTTTTGATAATGTTAAGGCTAAGCATGCAATGGATATGATGATACATTGTGAGGCATCACTTGTCTCCCTCAGCATAAGAAATCAGGAAAGAAATACAAAAATGAGAGTCTTATTGGTGAAAACCCCCGTGGGCATCATAAGGCGATGGGGAGTTGAGAGAAATACAAAAATGAGAGAGTCTTATTGGTGAAAACACCCGTGGGCATCATAAATGAGAGAGTCTTATTGGTGAAAACCCCCGTGGGCATCATAAGGCAATGGTGAGTTGAGAAAAAGGAAAATGAGAGAGTTATTGGTGAAAACCCTTGCAGGCACCATAAGACGATGGTGAGTGGAGAGAAATAAAAATGAGAGTCTTATTGGTGAAAACCCTCACGGGCACCGTAAGGCGATGGAGAGTTCAAGAGAAAAGTGAAAAGTGAAAAGAAAGAGATTTGTTGGCGAAAGTCATTTAAGATGTCGACAATCGAATGTGATGAATGGGTCCAATGGATTTGAAGAAGCGGCTCAGCGGCAAAGGCACGAACTCAACAACAAATGGGGAGTTTGGATAGGGAGATCAGGCAGCTCAATCCAAAATACATGTCATACTCATTGGAGTTGGTTGTCGTATTCAGATATGTTTTCTTTTGAATATGGGACATTGCCCTTTTCTTTCATTTACATATTCATGCTTTTTGTCTTTTTATGTCATTTATCAAAATAAAAGTCACCATCATTTCTTTACATTTTAAGTCAAGTCTGTGTCAAAACAAGCGAGAAAGGATTTCAAAATTTACTACCAGTCTTTCCAATTATATGAGGAAAAGCCAAGGAACAGCTCAGAAAAGAAATATGATCGTAATTCAACACGAAGCAAAGGAAGTCTATCAACCGATAGGCTATTGAATTCGTGGAAGCATTCAGATTTGGGAAAAGAGTGCACCTCAGGGGCATGGTAAAATGGAAACCCATTGTTTGAGTCAGAACTCACTTCCCTCAATCTGGATCCGGGTCGATGATACGGCAAGACAGGGCAAGTGTTAGCGATTTGGAACAAAGATGAAAGGAACGAGTGCTGGGCAGATACCTGAGAAGCCAAGATCTGCAAGCCACCACTAAGTTTTTAACTGACAAATTTTCTTTGTTGAAATAGGGGCAAATTCGCTTCACTTAATTCAGCTACCATTGGAAATGCACATCCGTGGGATTTTACTTTATGTTCAGGACCCTCCTGAAAAATGAGATTTTACTTTATGTTCAGGACTCTCCTGAAAAATAGGATTTTACTTTCTGTTCAGGACCCTCTTGAAAAATGAGATTTTACTTTCTGTTTAGGACTCTCCTGAAAAATGAGATTTTACTTTCTGTTCAGGACCCTCCTGAAAAATGATATTTTACTTTTTGTTCAGGACCCTCCTGGAAAATGGGATTTTACTCCCTCCTGGAAAATGGGATTTTACTTTATGTTCAGGACCCTCCTGAAAAATGGGATTTTACTTTTGTTCAGGATCCTCCTGAAAAATGGGATTTTACTTGCTGTTCAGGACCCTCCTGAAAAATGGGATTTTACTTTATGTTCAGGACCCTCCTAAAAAATGGGATTTACTTGCTATTCAGGACCATCCTGAAAAATGGGATTTTACTTTCTGTTCAAGACCCTCCTGAAAAAAATGGGACGTTACTTTCTATTCAAGACCCTCCTGAAAAATGGGACAACGCTTTCAAAAAAAATAAAATACTACTTTACTATAATTTTTGGGATAATTTTCGTTCTAGTTTTAATTTTGAGTTTCAGGAGCCCACCTGAAGAACAGGGTGATAAATAGCAAGTCAGAGGCCCGCCTGGAGAACAGATTGAAGAAATGAAAAGTCAAGCAACAAAGCGAAGCAATTGAAATCCAAGCAACAAGTTGGAAGAAATTGCAAGTCAGGAGCCCTCATGAAGAATAGGGTGATAAAAGTCGACTCAAGAGCTAACAGAAGCTGTATAGATAGGATTTTGTAATTTCATTTATGTTTTAACATGTTAAATTTTCATTTTTTTTGATGTAATGACAGAGCCGCGGATCGGAACCTCGATGGAACCTCACTCGACTCTCCAACTCGATATAGTCCATCTCCTTCCAAAAGTTGAGATACTAGTCACTTGATTCTCTCATAATGTGAGTAGGTGGGATGTCTTAAGTCAAAATCTGGTTGTTCTTCTTCCTTCTGTTTCTTTCTTTGGATAATGATCGGGTCAAAACTTGGTCTCGCTGTCTACTTCTTTGTCTGAAAACACTTCATGTTTACATTCAAAGGGGG
>NW_025881517.1:0-922 GCF_002878395.1 Capsicum annuum
ATATACACATGTATACGTTAAATATATACGTCTATAGAAGATATATTCACATATATACACTCTATTTTATGTATATGTAATACTTTAAATTAAATATACTACAATATATATACATTACAATATATATAGATATAGTTATATACTAATTTATAAAACATATACACATGTATACGTTAAATACACACGTCTATAGAAGATATATACACATGTATACGCACCATTCAATGTATATATATATACATTACAATATATATATATATATATATAGTTATATACTAATTTATAAAACATATATGCATGTATACGTTAAATATACACGTCTATGGAAGATATATTCACATATATACACTTTATTCTATGTATATGTAATACTTTAAATTAAATACACTACAATATATATAGATATAGTTATATACTAATTTATAAAACATATACACATATATACATTAAATATACACGTCTATAGAAGATATATTCACATGTATACACTCTATTCTGTGTATATGTAATGCTTTAAATTAAATACACTACAATATATATACATTACAATATATATAGATATAGTTATATACTAATTTATAAAACATATACACATGTATACGTTAAATATACACGTCCATAGAAGATATATTAACATATATACACTCTATTCTATGTATACGTAATACTTTAATTAAATATACTACAATATCTATACATTACAATATATATATATATATATATAGTAATATACTAATTTATAAAACATATACACATGTATACGTTAAATATACACGTCTATAGAAGATATATACATGTATACGCACCATTCAACGTATATATACTACTACTAATAAAATTTACTTCAATATATATACATTACAATATATAACTATATATATAACTATATATATAACTATATATATATATATATATATATATA
>NW_025881517.1:1022-1713 GCF_002878395.1 Capsicum annuum
ATAGAGAGAGAGAGAGAGAGTTATATACTAATTTATAAAACATATACACATGTATACGTTAAATATACACATCTATAAAAGATATATACACAAATATACAAAACATATGTTACTTAATATAAAAATTAATAATACTTGGTAGTAAATTAATAATATATTAGAAGTAAGTTTTTTAATTTAAAGTAAAAAACTAGAAATTCAATTTAAAATTTTAAATCATTAAATGAAAAAATATAAAAAGTAAGGACTAAGGAGTGAATGAATTTGGGGAATTTTATTGATTGCAAAATGATCCAAGATTTATAATTTATATAAATGAAAAATCTACAAATTATGCATCATTTTTTTTAACTCATGCATCATTTTTTTTAACTCATGCATGTTAATATTAACCGGAACTTGCATAGAATAGTCGAAGTCAACGGGGGCAAAACCATGCATTGGACTTGATTCTGCTGAGTTCTCCCGTGAAGGCATAATTTCTTCAAGTTTCAGCTCGTCGCTCGGCTCAGGTTCCATTCCTTGGTTTCTTATTTCCGCTCTAATCCAATCTCTGAGGCAACTAGAACATTCAATGCATTGCTTCCCAATGAGTGTCGGTTGTCTCCAAGCTGCTGTCGTCCCTGACTAAAGGCACTCTCTGATGCAACGGTTGACATTGGAACATTCAAGATATCTCTAGCTAATCTTG
>NW_025881517.1:1813-1967 GCF_002878395.1 Capsicum annuum
GAAACACAATATCCTATGCTTTCAAGATTAGCTAGAGATATCTTGAAAGCATAGGATATTGTGTTTCATTACTCCTCCACCAATCGAACGTGTTGATCCGTCATCTACGATCCTCTGGTGCTGACCGAAGATAATATTTCAGCTCTTCCCGGTA
>NW_025881518.1:0-1110 GCF_002878395.1 Capsicum annuum
GTTCAAGTCCATCATTAACATTCACATCATCACATAAATACCATGCATATATAAAAAAAAACTTACTTGTTAATGTTCTAACTCCGTTTCTTGAACTTCCTCTTTATCTTTGAACAAATGAGGGTACTTAGATTTCATTGCTTCCTCAGTTTCCCATGTAATCTCTTCCCTTTGACGATTTCTCCAACGTACTTTCACCGATGCTATCTCTTTATTTCTCATCTTCTTAACTTGGCAATCTAGAATAGCAATAGGCACTTCCTCATAGGTAAGATCTTCCGTAATTTGCACATCCTCAGTAGAAGTGATATGTGATGGATCTCCGATGCACTTTTGAAGCATTGACACATGAAATACTGGATGTACTAATGAGAGATCTTGGGGTAGCTCTAATTCATAGGCAACTTGTCCAAACCTTCGAGTGATCTTATACGAGCCTATATAACGTGGACTCAACTTTCCTTTCTTGCCAAATCTCATTACCCCTTTTATTGGTGATACCTTCAAAAATACCCAATCACCTATAGAAAACTCTAGCCCTCTCCTTCTACTATCCGCATATGACTTGTGTCAACTTTGGGCTGTTTTCAGTCGTTGCTGAATTACTTCAACCTTCTCTATGGCTTGATAAATAAGATTCGGTCCGAAAAAAAGAGTTTCACCCACTTCGAACCATCCATTTGGTGATCTACACTTCCTTCCATATAAATCTTCATATGGTGCCATTTTGATACTTGAATGATAGCTATTATTATAGGCAAACTCAATAAGAGGTAAATGATCATCCCAGTTGCCCTTAAAATCTATTCCACAAGCTCGTAGCATATCTTCAAGTGTTTGGATGGTACGTTCTGCTTGTCCATCTGTTTGAGGGTGAAAAGCTGTACTCAACTTCATTTGTGTTCCCAAACACCTGTGAAAAGACTTCCAAAACTTTGCGCTAAATTGGGTTACCCGATCTGATATAATAGAGATTGGCACTCCATGTAATCGGACTATCTCTTTAATGTACAGCTTTGCATACTCTTCAACTGTGTAAGTGGTCCTAACTGGTAGGAAATGTGCGGATTTGGTAAGCCTATCAACAATCACCCATATATAATCAAACTT
>NW_025881518.1:1210-3235 GCF_002878395.1 Capsicum annuum
AATGTACAGCTTTGCATACTCTTCAACTGTGTAAGTGGTCCTAACTGGTAGGAAATGTGCGGATTTGGTAAGCCTATCAACAATCACCCATATAGAATCAAACTTCCGGGATGTACGAGGTAAACCACTAACGAAATCCATGTTGATCATGTCCCACTTCCATCTTGGAAGATCAATGCATTGCATATAACCTCCGGGTTTTTGGTGCTCAACTTTAACTCTTTGACAATTTGGACATTCAGCTACAAATTCTGCAATGCTCTTCTTCATGTCATTCCACCAATACATATCTTTCAAATCTTGATATATTTTGGTTGATCCTGGATGAATGGAATACCTTTTAAAATGTGCCTCTTTCATAATCTTCTTTCTTAGCCCGTCTACATCCGGCACACACAATCGGTTTTGGCACTGAAGTACTCCTTCTCGCGTAAGCTCAAATGCCTTGGTCGCACCACTCTGAACGTTCTCCTTAAGCTGTAATAAAATAGGATCTGCATATTGCTTCTCTTTCACTTCAGCTACTAATGAAGATTCCACAGCATTATGTACGATAAGCTCTTTATTCGGAGTTTCAAGAAGGTGAACTCCCAAACTAGCTAACTGGTGAAGATCTTTAACCATCCCTTGCCTTTCTATAGGCGCCATTATAGCCTTACGACTTAACACATCAGCTACCACATTTGCTTTCCCTGGATGGTACAAGATATCAACATCGTAGTCCTTTGATAGTTCAAGCCATCTCCGCTGCCTTAAATTTATATCCTTCTGATTAAAAATATATTACAAGCTCTTATGGTCAGTATATGTATATCAACATGAACCCCATATAAGTAGTTGCGCCATATCTTTAAAGCAAAAATAACTGCTGCCAGCTCAAGATCGTGCGTAGGATATTTTTTCTCATGTGGCCGCAATTGTCTAGAAGCATATGCTATTACCTTACCATGCTGCATCAATACACATTTTAAACCAATTCTGGAAGCATCACAATAGACTGTATACCCTTCGGTACCTTCTGGAAGTACCAACACGGGTGTAGAAATCAACTTGTTCTTTAAATCTTGAAAACTCTTCTCACAGGCATCATTCCATTGGAATTTGGATAATTTATGGGTAAGCTTGGTTAAGGGTGCTGAAATGGAAGAAAAGTCTTTAACAAACCTTCTATAATAACCGGCCAACCCGAGAAAACTACGAATCTCCGTAGGCGTTGTGGGCCTTGGCCAGTTCTTCACAGCTTCTATCTTTTGAGCATCAACCTTTATCCCTTAACTAGATACAATATGATCCAAAAATGCCACCGACTTTAACCAAAACTCACATTTAGAGAACTTTGCATAAAGCTTACAGTCACGAAGAGTCTGCATTGCCTGTCATAAGTGATTGGCATGGTCCTCTTCTGATCTAGAATAAACTGGAATATCATCTATAAAAACTTTCACAAATTCATCTAGGAGTGGCTTAAACACCCTATTCATCAAATCCATAAAAGCTGCGGGTGCATTTGTTAGCCCAAATGACATAACTAGAAACTCATAATGACCATACCGTGTTCGGAAAGCTGTCTTGGGTATATCCTTCTCTTTGACCCTCACTTGGTGGTAACCTGACCTCAAATCAATCTTAGAAAAGCACTTGGCGCCCTGTAACTGATCAAATAAATCATCAATTCTTGGGAGAGGATATTTATTCTTAATAGTCACCTTATTCAATTGTCGATAATCAATACACATCCTTAGCGAGCCATCCTTTTTGCGCACAAATAACACTAGTGCTCCCCAGGGGGACATACTAGGCCATATGAATCCCTTCTCTAGCAAATCTTTCAATTGCTCTTTCAATTCTCGTAATTCTGTTGGGGCTATTCTATACGGAGGAATGGAGATTGGTTGGGTGCCTGGTATTACATCAATACCAAACTCTACTTCTCGTTCAGGAGGCAAACTTGGAAGATCTTTAGGAAATACATCAGAAAATTCATTTACCACCGGAACAGCGTAAAGAGTTGGTGGCTCCGCTTCT
>NW_025881519.1:0-1531 GCF_002878395.1 Capsicum annuum
TATCAATTTAGTTATTACGAATAATGGCTTAATTTGATTCATTTCAAATAAAATTGGTCAATTGATCACTCTAATCATGATGAATACAATTAGTTGATAATTTAATTACTATGAGATTAATTGAAATTGTAAGTTTATCTTTAATTTTAGTTAAATCAATTTAGTTATTACTAATAATATCTTAATTTGAATTATTTCAAATAAAATTGGTCAATTGATTACTCTACTCGGGACAAATACACTTAGTTAATCATGTAATTACGATGAGATTAATTGAAATTGTAAGTGAACTCATTATTTCATGTTTAATTTTAGTTAAATCAACATAGTTACTACTAATAATGACTTAATTTAAATCATTTAAAATAAAATTGGTCAATTAATCATTCTACTAAGGATGAAACACTTAATTGATCATTTAATCACTGAGATTAATTGAAATCGTAATTGAACTTACTAATTCATCTTTAATTTTAGTTAAATCAATGTAGTTATTTCTAATAATGGTTTAATTTGAATTATTTCACATAAAATTTGTCAATTAATCATTCTACTCAGTACGAAACACTTAATTGATCATGTAATTACTATGAAATTAATTGAAATCGTAATTGAACTTACTAATTCATCTTTAGTTTTAGTTAAATCAATATAGTTATTTCTAATGATGACTTAGTTTGAATCATTTCAAATAAAATTGGTCAATTGATCACTCTACTCAAGACGAACATATTTAGTTGATCGCGTAATTACCATGAGATTAATTGAAACTGCAATTGAACTTATTAATTCATTTTTTTTTTTTTTTTTTTTTTTTTTTTTTTTTTTTTTTTTAGACATCTGTTGCAACAGATGACTAAGTTGTTGCAACAGATGACTCATCTGTTAAAAATTATCAAACATATAGGATATATATTGGAAAAATAATTTAAAATACTAAAGCTCAGATGTTTTTAAAAGAACTCAAATATTTGTCCCCTTATCTAAGGTCTTGTCTTTAATTTTAGTTAAATCAATTTAGTTATTACTAATAATTGCTTAATTTGAATCATTTTAAATAAAATTTATCAATTAATCATTCTATTAAGAACGAATACATTAATTGAAACTGTAAGTGGACTTATCAATTCATCTTTAATTTAGTCAAAATCAATTTATTTATTACTAATAATGACTTAATTTGAATCATTTGAAATAAAATTGATCGATTAATCACTCTCCTTGAGACGAATACACACAGTTGATTATGTACTTACTATGAGATTAATTGAAATTGTAAGTGAACTTATCAATTTATCTTTAATTTTAGTTTTATCAATTTAGTTATTACGAATAATGGCTTAATTTGATTCATTTCAAATAAAATTGGTCAATTGATCACTCTAATCATGATGAATACAATTAGTTGATAATTTAATTACTATGAGATTAATTGAAATTGTAAGTTTATCTTTAATTTTAGTTAAATCAATTTAGTTATTACTAATAATATCTTAATTTGAATTATTTCAAATAAAATTGGTCAATTGAT
>NW_025881520.1:0-1576 GCF_002878395.1 Capsicum annuum
AGTTAAAAAATACTATGATGGCTCCGTTGGTTTATATGTTTTTTTTTCTTTTTTTTGTTTGTGATTCAGCAATCCCAAAGTTTCTTTTTAATCCGATCAAATAAGGAAAAAATATTTTTTTTTCGTACTCTTTCAGAACATAAATATTGTTAAGAACTCTACGATATGAAAACTAAAAAGTTTGTGACGTTGAACCAAAGTCCCAATAGATAAGAGAAAATTGGAAATACCCCTTATCTCATACTACTCTCTCGATACAGAATCTAATGTTTTGAAAAAAAAACAATACAAAATTTCTCACATCAAATTTGAAATTCCATGCTATTATTACTTAGTATTCATATGGAGAAGGCGTAGTCTTGTTTTTTCTCTCAAATAAAAACCTTATTGACGCCAAGCGTAAGGGAATGCTAGACGTTTGGTAATTTCTCCTCCGACCAGGATAAAAGATCCCATTGAAGCGGCTAATCCTATGCATACTGTATTGACATCTGGTCGCACAAATTGCATAGTATCATAAATAGCCACCCCAGGTATTACACAGCCCCTAGGAGAGTTTATAAATAAATACAGTTCTTTGGTCTCATCCTCACTACTGAGATATACCATAAGACCAATAAGTTGATTCAAAATCTCGCTATTCCTACCTTGTCCTAAAAAAAGTAATCTTTCTCAATAAAGTAGGTTGATTAGGGTAAAATTGTATTCCTTAGGAACCGTACATGCACCTTTTGATGCATACGGTTCAAAAAAATTGTGACTCAATGTATAGATTCCAGTCATCTTTCTTTTTTCTAGAAAGGTTATTTCTTACTTCTAACAAAAGGGCTTTTCTTTAATTTTTCAATAAAGAGGAGTTTTGACTCCTTTTTTATATTTCTATTTTTGATTTTCCAGTATAAAATTAGAAGTTATAAGAAAGGGTCATTAAACTTATCAAATTAACTTCTCATTGATGTATTCTTTCATCGAGATTTAATCCAAACTGCGATGTTATTTTCTTGTTCCTGAATGGGTCTATTTCATTTTTTCAGGTTTATGCTCTACTCCGGGTAAAGATCCACACGATTTGGATTTGTACATATAGGACAAATTCTCCCATTACCATTTCTTTTTGTATTTCTTTTTTTTCAATTCATTTTATACAAGTATTTATTAGAGTTGAGATAACTTTGCTTGACAATTAGGATCTCTTTACAAATTACAAAGAAAAAATATAAATAGCAATCATAGATATCTTACCAATCCAATTGGGTTTTTTCTAAACAGAGCCTGGATACTTCATTTTTTTAGTCCAACCAAGCCAAACATAAATTATTCTAATTGATAATAGTAATATGAATCCCCTCAAAAATGGATCTAATTGCACTTCACGCTCCAAATTGTTGATGATTCAATTTATCATTCTTAGGCGAAACGAGGGATATCTCGATCGGGGGAGAGAACGGGGAAATACCATATGACCCAATATATCTGACAAGTCGTACTATACGTCAACCCAAAGTGGATTTGCCTCTCCAGGACCTCGAAAGGGAACTTTCGGAACACCAATAGGCATTAAATGAAAGAAAGAACT
>NW_025881521.1:0-1830 GCF_002878395.1 Capsicum annuum
TTTGAGTGATACCTTTCTCTACTCTCTATTTTCTTTGGATGATATGTATGATATTATAGAGAGTATGTCATTTAGTTTGGGAGTAGACCACGGGAAAGGGGAGCGTTGTCTAGACCAGTGTCTATGGCCACTTTTCCCATTTGACACCGGTGCCAAATGTAGAAATGGTGATGTTGGTGCACCCAACTTGTTGCTTGGTCTACATGACAAGCAAAGTATCACTCTTGGTGTATCCCATAACCAAATCCTTTGTACATCTTTCATTGAGTTTTTAATACTCACTTCAAAGGATTCTTGGTTATACTTCAAGTATGTACCCCTTGGTGTGATGGTGTTTATTATTGTGCTAACCCTAACTCTCATGCCATGAGGATGTTGTGCTTGTTTGTCCTTTCTCTTGTTTTGCAAGGTACGGATTCGAGGTCGAATCCTTTTCAAGAAGGGGAGGATGATACAAGTGAAATGACCACCTTAGCTTTCGATGACATTATTCAAAGTCACTACATGAAGAATCAAGCTTTGGTCCCATGGAGGGCATGAGATCATACTTGTAGGGGCTATTTTGAGCATGCCATCACACAAACCCGTGTGTGGAAGATTGCTTGGAGCCTTGAAGACTAGAGGACTCATGGGTTTGGACCACATTGGATGGTTCACGATTTTGGCCCCTTTTATTAAGGTCATTTTGGTCACTTAGCTCAAGGTCATTTTGGTCTTTTAGCCTTGTCTAAATGACACTCCATTGCCACCCACCTTATTAAGGGCATTGGAGTCATTTTATCTTTATTTTATAATATACTATATATAGTCTATTTTAGGTCATTTCTCAAGAGAGAGCAACACCTTAGTATAGTTCTTAGTTAGGGCTTGGAAAAGTCATCCTTAGTATAGGGCTTGGAAAAGTCTATTGTTCTTTGCTTGGAAATGGTGGATCTTGAGGTGAGTGATTCCCTTGGCGGTCACCATAAGAGTGTGGTGTTGTTGTTACATTAATTAGGGGTTTAGTGTTTGAATCACACTTTGTTCCTAAGTCTTGTAACAAATTTATATCTCACTATCTATCCTTTTATTCTTATAATCTTGTTATTGTTTGTAGTGGACTGTTTTTGTGTCTTGTTGAATATGAAAATTTGTGTTCTTGTTCTTCATGATTTGTGGCTGTTTTGGGTGTTAAATACACCTTTGTTTCTTGTATTCTTGTTGTATTTGTCGAATCCAAGTTAGGTCTCCATTTGGTACACGATTTGTTGTGATTTGTGGACTGTTTTGGAGGGTGTGTTGAACTATTTTGTGGCTGTTTCGTGTTCCTCTTGTTTGTCTTGTATCAGGCACTATTCTGAGAAAGCTTATTACACATTCAGCCAATAAACATCTAGCGTCTCCGGACCATCGAAACTACAATGTTCCAAGAAACTTAACAGTTGAAGGGTACAAGCATAAAACAATGATACAATGAGAAAGTTGATGTTTCCATTGGTTAATAACTCAAGAGAAGAATTCACATTGGCTTGTTCTTGTTAGTCGAATTACCTTGTACGAAACAAACTGGCACGAAAGCAACTATCGTTAATTGGACTAAGTAAGTTCTCTACACATGCTTCTTTATGATATATTTGAAACTTTATATGAATAAATGATACTATTTTTCATCTTTTCGTACTTTTTTGTTCCAAGAACACTGTTACTACTTTGGCTCCAATTTAAATTAAAAAAGGCTGTCAATAGGTTCATCTGAACATGACGATTGACACCCAGCTAGAATAGTACATATAGCCAAAGTTCATTTTTCGTTCACATTCAAAATGAACTCATGGTGCAATCACCTCGAGT
>NW_025881522.1:0-2845 GCF_002878395.1 Capsicum annuum
AGAAAAGTGCAAATCTGTCCATTTTGTGTTCTTGGCCGAAAATTGTGCTGTTGTTATCTTGGCCAAGATTTGTTTGTTGTGTGTCTAGAACTTGTAGTCTTTTGTTTGTTTAGAGTGTTTCTAGTGTTGGTTTCTTTCTCATCAACACTAAAAAGTGTCCAAATCTAAGATTGAACTTGAACTTGTTGAAGTTGTTGATGTGAACAAGGTGTGGCCGAGTTGGATGTTGTTGTTACCTAAACCTTGGCCAATTTGATGGTCTTGTTGTAGTGTATTTGGAAACTGAAATTGTTGTTGTTCTTGGACTTTTTGTGTTCTTGTTGTTCTTCACTCTTTTCATCTTTTGTTAAAACAAAAAGTGAACATTAGATGCACAAAAGGTGAAAGACCAAGTTGTAGTACTTGTTGGTGAAAGACTTGATCACATCACTCAAAATACTTGACAACCACTTTTCACCTACTTTCCTTGACTTAAGGACCTTGTTTCAAGGAGAAAGTACCAAGAAGGTCAAGTCTCGTTTTGAACTTGAAAATGAAGCTCCAAGACCAAGTTTCCCTCCATTAACCAAATCCACTATTTCCAAATTGTAGATTGGTCAAGACTTGAAATTGGTGAGTAAAATTTTGATAAAACCAAGGCCAATAGTGGACTGACACATCACTAAATTATTGTTCACACAATATTTTGAGTTCAACTTTTAGATTTCTTAGTTTCATTTTATTGTTTCTTAGTTTCGTTTGTTGGTTTGAGCACTAATTGACGACCTAGTAATCTCTTACTAGCTTGTTAGTTAGTTTTTGTGCCTGTTTGTTCGTGTTAACGTTATTTTGTGCTTTTATTGTTTTTGAATCATAGAATTTCTTGGTTCAAGTTCGGACATTATTTCCTTGAGTCTTGAAACAAAGAATCCATTCTGACCAAGGAGTAGCCTCACCCCTCGACTCATCACGAACTACAAGCCGACTTGCAACACTTGTGAATCCAAGTGTGAAACGATCAAGTGTGTGAGAGTGTGGTGAGGTTGTTTCGAACTAACTTGCATTTTATTTTGTAGACTTGTTCTTTTTTTTTTTAAGGTGCAATTACGATGGAACCCGCGGTTGCAAGTGCTATTTTGGCTAAACTTGAAGCCATTACCCGTCAATGGGAAGTGATAAATGAAAGGTTGGATCATATGGGAGTTCCAAGGGAGCAAGTGGGCTACCCAGACACACGTCAAGATGAAGACTGTAGCTCATGTGGGCTACGAGGTAAAAATGTTATCCCCTACACTCATATGAATGTAGTTGCGGTTTTACCTAGTGTAGGAGTGCATGAGTCTTCATTTTGTGATACTCTTGATATTGTTAGGTCATATGAGGACCAAACTCTTGTTGTAGGTACACAAGCACTAGTTGATCCTTTAGATGACGAAATTGATTCTCCTCGTGAGAATGATTTGTGTTCATCTGGTTCTAGCACTTACAACTTGACTAAGGTTCCATTACTAAGTGATGAGAGCATTAACATACTAGTTGACCCTTATGAAAAACAAGGTGAGTCTACGTTGGTATGTGAATTACCAGTAACTAGTGAGGGTGAGCAAAATGATCAACCGGGCGTAGATGATCTTGATTTGCTCGAATATTTAGAAAACCCGAGTTGTGATTGTCTTTGTGAAGATGATTTTGATTGTGGTCCTTTGGCTTCCCGTGATGGTTTGTACGTATGTAAGGATAACTCTTGTGAAAGAGAAGGTGATATGTGCTTACAAATTCCATCTACTTTGTCTTTATGTGTTTCTTATGTTGGGCATATTCCTAGTGGAAATTTTGAAATTAGTAGTAAGTTCATGCATGGGAAACTTTTATTTGAAGTTGACTTATGGAACACCTTTCTCAACCCTCTTTTAGTTCATGATATTTTCAGTAGTGATAAAGAGGGCTTGCTTAATTTCGAGGATGACACCCTAGGGGAAAGTGAGAGTGGCCGAGACCTAAGCCCTTGGTTACGTCTCCCATTCGATCCTGGTAACTTCTTAGGGTGTTAAGGATGGATAGTTCTTGGTCGGTCCACTTGTTTGAGTGATACTGTTATATGTGTTAGGTGGACTTTACTTTCAATTAGGATGCCACCCCTTGATGGTGATTCCTTTCGCCAACTCCTTTGTAATTTTTTTTCTAAGTCCCTCGTGATTATAACAAAGGACGTGTGGTTATATCTCAAGTGTGTACCTCCTTGGGATGTTGATGTTGTTTATTGTACTAACTCTAACCCTCATGTCATAAGGATGTGGTGCTTGTTTGTCTTCTCTTTGTTCTTGCAAGGTTTGGATTCGAGGTCGAATCCTTTTCAAGAAGGGAAGGATGATACAAGTCAAATGGCCACCTTAATTTTTGAAGACATGATTGGAGGTTATCATTTAAAAGCTCAAGACTTGGTCACCCCGAGGGCACAATAATATACAAGGAAGACTCATTTTGAGCACAAGCAAGGCCGTGTGTGGAAGATTTCTTGGAGCATCGAAGACTTGAGGACTCACGGTTTTGGACAACACTTAATGAGTCATGATTTGGTCATCTTCATTAAGGGTATTTTGGTCACTTCATTGGGTCCAAATGCACTCCATGGCCACCCCACCCTTTAAGGGCATTGTTGTCATTTTGCCTTGTCTTGTAATAGAATATAAATAGAATATTTTAGGTCTTTTTATCATTAGTTGTTTATTGATGGAAGACAATTTCTCTCTAGTGTGAGGAGTGTAACACCCCTTAGTTGTAGGGCTTGGAAAAGCCACCAATACGTAATTAGGGCTGCCCAAGTGTGGATATCACTTGTGTTGCATCATTGGCTTGATACGTTGGT
>NW_025881523.1:0-5159 GCF_002878395.1 Capsicum annuum
GACGAAATTAAGACCAGCCGAATAGTGAGTTTTGCCGCATTAAAAGCTACCACACAAGCGATTCAAGGTGGATCTGGCGCATTTGGAGGTAAAAAAAAGAAAGGGGATGTAGCGACTGTTGTAGCTGGAACCCATTCCTATCCCAAAAGACCACCTCGCCCCTATCCCCAATCCCAAGCCCAAGTCTACGCCCAAGCTCCATATATTCCTCCCCACCATTACTACCCTCCACAAAACCCTATATATTCCATTCTTCCACCCTCATACCCAGTATATAGCGCGCAGCCATATGCTCAAACCCCTTCTTACCCGCAGTGGCGCATGCAAGCTCCACGAAATTATCAAAACCCCTCCAAACCCAATTTTCAGCCTAGGCCTGAGTATAAGAAGGAAAAGGCAGTCAAAGTTCCATTCACACCTCTTAGGAAGTCATATGCTAACTTGTTTGATAGGTTGAGAAAGTTGAAGGTTTTAAGCCCAATTCAAGGAAGGCTTTCAAATTCACCACCGAGGAATCTCAATTATTCTTTAAGGTGTGCGTACTATTCTGACATGCCAAGCCATGATACCGAGAAGTTCTGGCATTTAAAGAGAGCTATCCAAGATTTAATTGACATAACTCAGATGCTGATCCAGGCCCCGGAGGGTCCAAACATTAACCAAAATCCGCTGCAAACCCGTGCTGAAGCCAATATGTTAGAATTGATATATGATGGGAAAGAGTCTTTTTGGGTTTATAAGCCTATTGTCAAGATACAGACCATAGAGGAGAAATCGGTGAATGTAGCAGAGTCTTTGAAAGCAATGTCATTGAGCCAGGAAAGAATGAGAGAAGATAAAACCCAAGAAAGCATAAAGAAACCCCTGATCAGAGTACAGGGCTCCAGAAGGTATGTTGATTTAAGTCAGGATAAACCTAAGTTAACAGTGGTGGAAGCTCTGAGTCACCCCATCTTGATGGTGAAAGGAGCACTGGCAGCGCCTATTGTCCTCAAACCGGTGACCCAACCTCCGATAGTTGATACAAAAAGGGTTCCCTGGAATTATGGGTGGCCTGTGATGACCTATCATGGGAAAGAAGTTATGGAAGATGTAGATGAGGTAGGGGGTTTCACTAGGTCAGGAAAATGCTTCGTGCTCGAAAGCTTAAGAAATTCCAAGCCAACGGTGAGTGGACCATCATCTATCAAAAAGCCTATCATCGAAGAAGAAGCCAAAGAAGTTTTAAAAAAGATGAAATTGCCAGAGTATTCAATATTAGACCAGTTGAAGAAAACCCCTACTCAAATTTCCCTCTTATCTTTGTTTTTGCATTCCAGGGAGTATCGTGATATTTTACTGAAGGTGTTAAATGAAGCATATGTTCCTAGGGAGATTCAAGTATATCAGCTTGAGAAAATGGTTGGAAAAATCTTTGAGGTGAATCGGATCAGCTTTTCTGATGATGAATTGTCTGTTGATGGTACAAGGCATAACCGGGGCCTTTACATTACAGTGAAGTGTGAAGATTTCTACGTCACTCATGTTATGATTGATGGAGGTTCAGGTGAAAATATTTGCCCTATTTTTACTTTGCAAAAGTTGAATATTGGTGTTGATAGGATCAGGCCCAACAATGTATGTGTTAGGGCTTTCGATGGTGCAAAATCAAATTCAATTAGCGAAATAGAACTAATGTTGATCATAGGGCCAGTTGAGTTCGCCATAGAGTTTCAAGTATTGAATGTAGACTCCTCTTACAATCTGTTGTTGGGAAGGCCGTGGATCCACAAGGCCAAGGCGGTTGCATCTACACCGCACCAAATAATTAAGTTTGAGCATGACAGGCAAGAAGTGGTTATTCATGGCGAAGGAGATTTTTTAGCCTACGAAGATTCTCCCTTGTCTCTTATTGAAGCAAATAACGTAGAGGAGACATTCGTCTATCAAATTTTTGATACAGTGCCAGTAAATCGTATCCATGAATGGCAGGCTATACCGGGACCGCAATTGTCTTCTGCTTCTATCATAATGGTGAGTGAACTTTGGAAATACAGATTTGAGCCAGGAAAGGGTTTGGGAGCGTCTCTGCACGGTATAGTTCGTTCCATATGTACGAATGAGAACGTGGGCACGTTTGGTCTGGGATTTGAGCCTACAGCTGAAGATCTGAAGAAAGCCAAGGGAAGGAAAAAGGAAATATGGTTACGCCCTCGCGCAATGCCACTACTAAGTGAATCATTTTTTAAGAGCGGTGTCACGAAGCATGTGAAATTTGAAGTTGAATTAGTTGATAACTTCCAGAACCGTTTTATTAAAGTTGATATGGTCGAAGCAGGAGAAGGCACCAGTATGGCCGACGTGCAATTCATAGGTCCAGCTGTCCGGCTCAATAATTGGGAAGTCACTCCTCTCCCCGTCAGGAGGAAGTTTTGGTAGTTTATTTTGTTTTTCTTTCCGTTTATCCGAGTTATTTCAGGGTTATAATTCGGATTGTAGTTTGTTTATGTTATGGTGGCATCTGTGTTTAAACCCTTCTATCTTTTATTTAATGAAATGCAATGTCCCTTTTGTTTTGTGTCTAATATATTTTGTTTTTCTTTTCTTACACAGTTTTCTTTATGCTGATTCTAATGACATGACATGCATGCGGAATTTTCAGCCTGATCTTAAAATTCAAACTAATCAAGATGAAATGAAGCAGGATGGGGAATATGATGAAGAAGAAGCACTAGAAAAAATAAGTAAAGAGTGGGAACGGTTTGAAGACAAACCGAATCCTAATTTGAATGAGACTAAGCCAATAAATCTAGGGGATCAAGAAGATGTTAGGGAAACTAAAATCAGTGTACATGCTTTGCCACAGCTAAAATATGGAATGATTCAAGCATTAATTGGTTACAAGGATGTTTTTTCATGGTCTTACGATGATATGCCTGGTTTAAGCACTGAACTAGTGGCTCACAAATTGCCAACTGATCCCACATTCCTCCTGTCAAACAGAAGTTGAGGAAGTTCAAAACAGGTTTAGGTATTAAAATTAAAGAGGAAATCATGAAGCAACTTGAAGCCAAAGTAATTCGAGTAGCTCGCTATCCCATGTGGTTATCCAATGTTGTTTCCGTACCAAAGAAAGATGGAAAAATTTGAGTATGTGTTAATTATCGTGATTTAAACAAAGCAAGTCCGAAAGATGATTTTCCACCGCCCAACATCCATATTTTTCTAGACAACTGTGTTAAACACAAGGTTGCCTCTTTTGTGGATTGCTATGCCTGATATCACCAGATCATTATGGATGATGAAGACGCGGAGAAGACGTCCTTTATCACACCATGGGGAAACTATTGTTATCGAGTGATTCCGTTTGGTTTGAAGAATACTGGAGCAACATACATGAGAGACATGACCACTATGTTTCATGATATGATGCATAAGGAGATCGAGGTCTACGTGGATGATGTGATTATTAAGTCAAAAAGTCAGGCCGACCATGTTAAAGATTTAAGAAAGTTCTTTGAAAGGCTTCGCAGGTATAATCTCAAACTCAACCCAACAAAATGTGTATTTGGAGTTCCGTCCAAAAAGTTATTTGGGTTTGTAGTCAACCGTCGGGGAATTCAATTGGATCCCTCGAAAATCAAAGTCATTCAGGATTTGCTCCCGCCCAAGAATAGAACGGAGGTGATAAGTTTTTTTGGTAGACTGAACTACATTAGCAGGTTTATTACTCAACTCACAACCACTTGTGAGCCCATATTCAAGTTGCTAAAAAAGAGTGTAGCAGTAAAATGGACTAAAGAATGTCAGGAAGCATTCGATCGAATCAAAAGATATTTGTCAAATCCGCCAGTGCTGGTACCCCCGGATCCTGGTAGGCCTTTGATCTTATATTTATCAGTCATGGATAATTCTTTTGGTTATGTCCTGGGTCAACATGATGTCACAGGCAAAAAGGAGCAGGCTATTTATTATCTTAGTAAGAAGTTCACCGTATATGAGGTCAGGTATACTCTTCTTGAAAGGACGTGTTGTGCCCTAACTTGGGTAGTACAGAAGTTGAAGCATTATCTCTCTTCCTATACTACTCATCTCATCTCCCACATGGATCCCTTGAAGTATATCTTTTAGAAGCCTATGCAAATGGGTCGATTGGCAAAGTGGCAAATATTGCTTAACGAGTTTGACATTGTATATGTGACTCAAACCGCCATAAAAGCCCAAGCCTTGGCAGATCATCTTGCTAAGAATCCCATCGATGAAGAGTACGAGCCATTAAAGACATATTTTCCTCACGAAGAAGTGTCCTATGTCGATGAAGTCGTTATAGATGCTGATCCAGGTTGGAGGTTGTTCTTCGATGGAGCGATCAATATGAAAGGAGTCGGAATAGGTCCGGTTCTTATCTCTGAATTGGGACAACATTTCCCGATAACAACACAACTTTGATTCTACTGTACTAATAATATGACAGAGTATGAAGCCTGCATTCTTGGTTTGAGGCTAGCGGTTGATATGGGAGTCCAAGAATTATTGGTGTTAGGAGATTCGGATTTGTTCTTCCATCAAATTCAAGGCGATTGGGAGATGCGAGATTTCAAGCTCATCCCGTATCGACAATGCTTGCAGGAGCTATATCAACGGTTTGTGTTAGTAAAATTTAGGCATATTCCAAGGATTCATAATGAAATTGCTGATGCTTTAGCCACTCTATCTTCAATGCTCCAACATCCTGACAAAGCTTACATCGATCCAGTGTATATACAGAGTCGTGATCAGCATGCTTACTGTAATGCGGTTGAAGAAGAGCTCGATGGAGAACCCTAGTTCTTGGATATCAAGCGGTACATTCAGTCAGGAGAATACCCAGCATATGCCACCAACGATCAAAAAAGGACTATTAGGAGTTTGGCTAGTGGATTTTTCTTAAGTGGGGGAATCTTGTATAAGAGAACCCCAAATCTCCGACTTTTGAGGTGTGTAGATGCAAGAGAAGGCTCGACAATCATGGTTGAAATACACTCTAGAGTATGCGGGTCGCATATGAACGGTCATGTCTTCTCAAAGAAGATTCTTCGAGCAGGTTATTATTGGCTTACTATGGAAAGAGATTCTATTCAATTTGTTTGAAAGTGTCATCAATGTCAGGTACAC
Organism: Capsicum annuum; assembly: GCF_002878395.1. Lineage (NCBI taxonomy): Eukaryota > Viridiplantae > Streptophyta > Magnoliopsida > Solanales > Solanaceae > Capsicum > Capsicum annuum. Next base: position 5,134 of record NW_025881523.1, read on the forward strand.
GGTGATCTGATACGTTCTCCTCCTGT
>NW_025881524.1:0-1534 GCF_002878395.1 Capsicum annuum
TGTCCGAAGACTAAGGAACAAAGAAGTTCCCTTGGTCTTCGGACACTGAAATCAAGAATCTCAACAGGAATCTCATCAAAAGAAATATTTTCTTGAATGTCAGCACTCACAGAGGAATCCACTACCACAGCATCGCTAATATACTTTCTAAGCATGGAGACATGGAATATTGGATGAACAGAGGACAACTCGGAAGGCAACTCGACCTCATAACCTACCTTACCAACACGGCTAAGAATTTTGTAAGGACCAACATAACGGGGACTAAGCTTCCCCTTCTTTCCCAATCTCTTCACCTCCCTTATGGGTGAAATTTTCAGATACACTAGGTCAGCAACTTCAAACTCAAGGTCTCTCCTTCTAACATCCGCATATAACTTCTGACGACTCTGCACAGTTTTCAAACTTTCCCTAATCAACTTAACTTTTTTCATAGCCTCAAATACCGAATCAGGACCACTCACAACCGCTTCACCCATCTCGAACCAACCTATGGGTGATCTACACTTTCTCCCATATAAGGCTTCAAACGGAGCCATGCCAATACTAGAGTGGAAACTGTTATTGTAAGCAAACTCTATCAACGGTAAGTGATCATCCCAACTTCCCTTAAAGTCAAGTGCACAAGCTCTCAACATATCCTCTAAGGTCTGGATGGTCCGCTCAGCCTGACCATCGGTCTGCGGATGAAAAGCAAAACTCAAAAGCACTTGGTTACCAAAACCCTTCTAAAAAGCTTTCCAAAATTGCGAAGTGAACTGAGTACCCCTATCCAAAATGATAGACAAGGGAACTCCATGCAGTCTGACTAGCTCTCGGATATACAATCTAGCGTAATCCTCAGCAGTATATGAAGTATGAACAGGCATGAAATGAGCAGACTTAGTCAACCTATCAACCACAACCCAAATGGAATCATGAAGGCATCGGGAAGGAGGTAAACCAATCACGAAGTCCATATTTATCTCTTCCCACTTCCAGGTGGGAATACTAAACTCTTGCATCATACCACCAGGTCTTTGGTGTTCGACCTTAACCTATTGGCATGTTGCACACTTAGCTACAAACGCTGCTATATCTTTCTTCATGACACTCCACCAATAGATTTCCCGCAAGTCTCGATACATCTTGGTGGAACCAGGCTGAATAGAATATCGCGCCGCGTGCACTTCAGCCATAATCCTCTGTCTCAGATCATCAATATTTGGGACACACAATCAACCCTGCAATCTCAACATACCATCTCCCCCTTGGGAGAAAACCTCTACTTTTTGGTCCTTGACTGACTCCTTCAGTCTGACCAAAATAGCATCTAAGTATTTCTTTTCCTTCACTTCCGAAACCAAGGAGGATTCGGAACTACTCTGAACCCTTATACTACCTTTAGTAGAGTCAAACAACCTAACCCCCAATCTAGCCAAACGATGTACATCACGAGCCAACTCTTTCTTACCTTCTACCACATGCAAAACACTACCCATGGACACTCTACTTAGGGCATCCTCCACAACATTGGCCTTGACCGGATGGTATA
>NW_025881525.1:0-3590 GCF_002878395.1 Capsicum annuum
CTGTTCAGGACCCTCCTGAAAAATGAGATTTTACTTTATGTTCAGGACCCTCCTGAAAAATGAGACTTTACTTTCTGTTCAGGACCCTCCTGAAAAATGGGATTTTTACTTTCTGTTCTGGGATTTTACTTTTTGTTCAGGACCCTCCTGAAAAATGGGATTTTACCTTATGTTCAAGACCCTCCTGAAAAATGGGACTTTACTTTCTATTCAGGACCCTCCTGGAAAATGGGACAACGCTTTCAAAAATGAAATACTACTTTATTATAATTTTGTTTGGGATAATTTTCGTTCTAGTTTTAATTTTGAGTTTCAGGAGCCCGCCTGAAGAATAGGGTGATGAAATAGCAAGTCAGGAGCCCACCTGAAGAACAGGGTGATGAAATAGCAAGTCCAGAGCCCGCCGAGAGAATAGAGTGAAGAAAATGAAAAGTTAAGCAACAAAGTGATGAATGTAGCAAGTCAGGAGCCCACCTGGAGAATAGGGTGAAGAAACGAAAAGTCAAGCAACAAAGCGAAGTAATTGAAAGTCAAGCAACAAGTTGAAAGAAATGGCAAGTCAGGGGCCCGCCTGAAGAATAGGGTGATGAAAGTCGAGTCAAGAACCAACAAAAGTTGTATAGATTGGATTTTTGTAATTTCATTTATGCTTTAACTTGTAATTTTCATTTTGATGTAATAACAGAGCCGCGGACCGGAACCTCACTCGACTCTCCAACTCGGTATAGTCCACCTACGTCCAATCCTTGGAGATACTTATCATTTGATCCCCTCATAACTTGGGTGGGTAGGCTGTCCTAATTCAAGACCCGGTAGTCCTTCTTTCTTCTGTTTCTTCCTTTGAATAATGGTCGGGACAAAATTCTGTCTCGTTGTCTACTTCTTTGTCTGAAAACACTGCGTGTTTACATTCAAAGGGCGCATGATGTAGACACATAATTTTGTCCCCCTCAAAAGTTCGATTTTATTCATTTCTGTCTTATCATATCATGTACCCTCACCCACGTGAGTACATCCCACAAAAAATACAAAAAAATAACTCTCAACAAAATCCCTAACAAACTTTTATTCTTTTAACACCCTAACAACCCTCTCCAATAAGAAAATGACAAATCACCACCTCACCACCTCATACCCTACCTCCCTAACCCTATCCCACGTCACACCCCCTTTTTTTTCTTGTCCAAAAAGATAGGACCAAAAAAAAAAAAAATACAATGTATATATACACAGATACACACAAAACAAGAGAGCAGATAGAGAGCATAGAAAAAGAAAAAAAGAATCAGCCCCTTCTCTCTCTAGACTCTACTCTCTCTCTCTCAAAAACTTCGCCGGCGACCGCTGCCTCTCCGTCCGACCAACGACAGCGGCAATAACGCCGTCGTTACCGTCTCTCTCCTCTCGAAACCAACGTCCTGTCCCAACAAATCAGAGAGAACCTCCGTCGCCGGCGAAATAGTCCGCCTTCCTCCGTTCGCCGGCGAAACAGTCACCATCCGGCGAAGACGCCGCCGTCGTTTCAACCATAACGACGACGGTCGGCCCACCCACGCCGACGCCAGAGATGGCGCCACACCGCTCCTCCGTCACCGCCTAGATCTGCCGCCGCCGGCACCAAATAAAACCCCCATCGCCGCCGGAGAAGAAAGCAAAACCAGATGCTGCTCTGCCGCCAGCAGTCGCTGCTCCGGTTGCGGCGCATCGACCACTGGCTCTAGCCGCAGGTCACCGAAGCTTGATCTGCGTCTGGGTTTTGGGTTCCTGTTGTTTGATTGGGGGTTTTGGTTTCGTCTAATTCCTGGTTTGTCGTCAAAATTGGATTTCGAGTTGTCGTTATCAATCGCGTCGTCGTTATTGTTTGGGTTTCGTATAACAAAGTTTGTTTCACTGATTTTGAAGTTGTCCTATTAGTTTTCCCTATACTGAGTTGGATTCATTGCGATCGAGGTTCTCCGGTCGAGTATTTTGGTCTTCGGATTTCTTTATTATCGTCAAGAATCAATTTCATCGAGGTCAATTTCTTCTAACCGAATCTTTAATTTATTTGACTTTTCATGATGTTGTGGGTGTGGATGATTTATTTGTTGCCTGTTTGGTATGTTCGAATATGTGTTATGTGTTGGTTGATGTTGGTTTCGGAACTTTGAAAAGTGAATTGATAAATCGAAGCATGTTTAATCATATTGTTTGAAATAAATTTGGTGACGGGAATCAAAAATTGATAAAAGTAAATATCTTGATATTTTTGATGCATTGTTGATGTTGAATGCGGTACGTTGTCGAGCGGGTAGGCAAATAGTAAGCTCTGGGTAGGCAAGTTTAGGATTGGTGCAGTGTTGGAATGATTGGAATACTTGTTGAATGTCTTGTTTATCGTATTTGGAAAGTGTATTTATTTAATCGGGGAATGCCCCGAGGTAATTTGTATTTACTCATCGGGGAATGCCCAGAGGAATCTTGTATGCAAAGGATGCTCGTGATCAAGACCCGAGGCATCGGGTAAAGCATAGTTAGGACTAGTGTAGGTTATTTCAGTATTTTTATTTCGGGTTGTAATAATTGGATTGGACTTTATATTTTTGTTTTGTCTTTGTTATTGTTTAATTATTTTGCGTGCTTTTTGTGTAGTGTATGCATTCGTAACGTCAATTTAGCCGATACGCTCTACTAAGCGACCGTGGTTGAACCCGATACGCTCTACTAAGCGACCGTGGTTGAACCATGGGATCGAGGGATGTCTAACACCTTCCCCTCGGTCAACAGAATTTCTTAGCCGGAATCTCTGTTCGCAAATCAGTTTAAGAGTCAAATGGTTTTGAAAAGGATTTTCCAAAGGTGACTTGGCACACCGAATTATGCCAAGTGGCGACTCTGAATAAAAAAAATGTAAAAAATCTTTTTCCGAAATAAATTTTCATTTCTTGTCACTTAAATAGTAAAGCCCTTTTGAACTTTAAAATATACATTTTTTGGAGTACGTAAAAAGGGGTGTGACAATTGGGTTGGGTCGAGTTTATTTATTTGATGAATTTTAAAAAGAAATTATACACGTGGATGCTGATGTGGAATGTATAATTGACTTTTTTTATCTAGGTGACGTCTTTGGTGAACTTCTGTTAGAAGGGTATTTTTGAACCAAATATTTAATAGAGGAGTATTTTTTAGCCAAAAAACTAACGAGGGGTATTTTTGATCCATTTCAGGTAATTCAGGAATATTTTGGATCCTTTTCCTTTTAAAAAATTATATAAAATAAGGTTCAATTAACTTGCACACATCTCTGAACATTTTAATTGTATACCTACAACTTAATTCTCTTAAAAGTTAAAAAGAACTATCTCTTTACTTTTTTATATTCTAACCTTTTTTTTTTTTGACAAAATTATGATTTTCACTAACGATTATGCGTGTATGATGACAGTTTGTGTAGTAGAAGAAAAATGTACACGTTCGAATTATTACAATCGCGTATGCAGTGAAATATCTCCATTTGCTAATGAAGTATGCGAAGCTTTTTGCATTAAACGATTTGGAAAAAAATTGTGAAGCAAAATGTATACCTTTTTGTATGTCCCTAAAAATAAGGA
>NW_025881526.1:0-4960 GCF_002878395.1 Capsicum annuum
TAGTAAATTAATAATATATTAGAAGTAAGTTTTAATTTAAACTAGAAATTCAATTTAAATCATTAAATGAAAAAATTACAAAGTAAGGACCAAGGAAAGAATGAACCTTGAATTTTATTGATTGCGAAATGATCCAAAATTTATAATTTACATGAATGAAAAATCTACAAATTATGCATCATTTTTTCCAACTCATTCATGTTAATATTAACGGGAACTTGCATAGGATAGTCAAAGTCAACGGGGGCAAAACCATGCATTGGACTTGATTCTGTTGAGTTCTCTCGTGAAGACATAATTTCTTCAAGTTTCTGCTCGTCGTTCAACTCCGGTTCCATTCCTTGGTTTCTTCTTTCCGCTCTAATCCAATCTCTGAGGCAAACTAGAACATTCATTGCATTGCTTCGCAATAAGTGTCGGTTGTCTCCAAGCTGCTGGCGTCCCTGACTAAAGGCGCTCTCTGATGCAACAGTTGACATTGAAACATTCAAGATATCTCTAGCTAATCTTGAAAGCAAAGGATATTATGTTTCATTACTCCTCCACTATTCCAATGTGTTGATCCATTGTCTGCGATCCTCTGGCGGCAACTAAAGATAATATTTAAGCTCTTTCGATAAGTTGATGTGTAAGCTCTCTCATCAACACTGTTCCAACAAGGTAAATCACAAAAGGAATCAGGGAAACCACTATGTCCCGGCCTTTTAGAAAATGATGGCTCCTTGAAAGGATGAGGAGCAACAGTTGGAGTGATATTTGTAGGTACGGCTAAATCAACTAAATCAGCATAGTGATTATATAATTTTTCTATGTATTCATTCGCATCACCCATAGCCGTTCATAAATCAGGTTGTACTTGTTCAAAATCATTGTTAGTATCTATTTCTTAGTTAGCATAAATAATAGTACTAAAGTGGCACATAATATTATATTTCATGAACGGATTTAGCATAGCACCAACAAGTAATTAGGGGGAATCGGGAAAAAATATTTTTTAAATTTAGTAAACATGGCACCAACAGCTTCTTTATAACCTTCTTTATTTTTATATTCTTTGAGCAAACCAGAAATATCGGCTATATATGTCAAAATATTACAAACAATATGATAATAAGCACCAGAAAATTCAACCGTAGCTACACAAAATTTTTCTAAAAACTTAACATGATCATTAATTACAACCCAATCAAAATCATGTAGCATGCAATCAGCAGAATCAGTAAGTGAACCACAGTATTTGTTAAAAGCTAGTGTAATAGAAACTCTATATTTATAACAAGTTTTTAAAAAATCATACGTAGAATTCCATCTAATATCAATTTCCTCAGGCATCAATATCGGTGCAAGTCCATTTTTTTTACATTTAATTTTAAATTCTCTAATTCCTTGTCTTCGATTATTACCTTTAATAAAACCAACAGCAAGACGAATTTTTTCAATATAAAGCTCAAAAAACTCAAGACCATCTTTTACAATTAAATTATTTATATGACATGCACACTTAATATGAAAAATTTCAGGTAACGACGGATATAGCTTAGATTTAAACTTTGTTATAGCAGTCTTGTTGTTAGAACCATTATCAAAAGCAGTACATAAGATTTTATTTTCGATACCATAAAATTCGACAAATTTAACAATAGAATCAACAATAAAATCTCCAGTATGTTTACGATCTTCATCATATAAAAAAAGCAAGAAACGTTTTTGCATCACAAAATTACTATCCATTCAGTGACAAGTAACGGTCAAATAATCATTTTTATTTACAGCACGATCAAGATCAGAAGTTAGGGACAATCTGCATTGAATATTTTTTAACAATGTTAATAAATAAAACCAATATTGTGAATGAAGTCTAAAAATATCAGACCGACAAGTACTTCTAGGAATACCATTAAACATAAGATTATAAATTGCTTGAAAATAATGATAAAGGCATCAGAAGAAGAAAAACTAAAAGGTAAACAACTCAGAGCTACCATTTTAGCTATTTCTTCCAGGTCCCTTAATTTATTATACTTCTTCATTACCTGATCGGTTGCTGGTCCATTTTAGTTTGCGTTGGCCCACCAACATCCCTACCACCTCGTGCAATATTTAACTCTCTTTCGTGAACATCACCTATATGTCTCATTAACGTATCCGTAGCCCCTTGTTTGCCTCCGCTTTTATGCTTATATATTTGTTGACAAATATTGCATTGCACCTTAGTATCTGATATACGTTCAAAAAATTGTCATGCAATACTAGTTGTTTTACGAGCTCTTGGGGCACGGGGAGGACGGGGAGGGAGATTAACTGATTCAGATCTAACGTCAGCATTTCCTACTGCGGATGTCTCACCAATATTTTCATCATCTTCGTCTAAATTAACCGCATCTATTTCATTTTCTTCTTCTATACCGTAATTTTTCTGAGCTTTTACATAATTCATATCGTGAGCACCTACACCTATTTTTTCTCAAAAGTTGTACCAAGCAATACCGGAGGCGAAGGCACACGAGTATATCTACTACTTGAAGTACCTCTACCGCTAGTAATTCACTTTTTACTACCACTACCGCTTCTGGAACAAAAAATTTTAACACCTTCAGTAGCGAGGTTTCTTAATTTATCCATAATATAATTAAACTAAAAAAAAATAAAATACACAAATATAATAAAATTAAATATTCAACAATTAATACACTAAATAAAAATTAAATGTAAGAGATGGAACGAAGATACCAAATTTTGGAAGTATCCGAAGGTTGCGACTTTAGAAACTTCCACTCGTACTTGGTAATCGCAAATTAAAAAATTAAATTGAGCACTTTAGGAAATTAAATATATAGAATATTTGAGAATTGAGAATTGAGATTTGAGAGAGAATAAGATTTGAGAGAATGAAAAATTATGTGACAAATGATTTGAAGGTGTAAGGTATTTATAGAAATTTTTTCGAGATTAAAAAATATTTTAAATGATTTTTTTTTTTTAATAAAAGGGCCCAAACTAGCTGTTTGGACCCAAAAACGGCTATATAACCGTTGGGCCAACGACTAGTTTGACCCAAATCTCTATTTTTTTAAAAAAGAAAAAAAAAAGATAACCGGGCTTGGTCCGGCCCGGGTTAACCGGGCCTAACCAAAAAAATTAAATCGGTCCGAGACCCGGGACCCTACAGTCCATGGGCTGATCGAGCCGGGTCAAATTGAGCCAATTTTACTAAACGGTTCGGTTCGGACCGGGTCAATCCGACCCGTTTGACAGGCTTATATATATATATATGTGTGTATGTATATGTATGTATGTATTGATATGCAAATCTTCATTCAACAAAGCTTGATCATGTATATTACGACTGTTATTTACATTTAACAGTTTAACTTATCAATTATTAATTTGAAAATATAGTAATTCACTAGCCAACTTTATTAGTTGGTTGATTTGGTTAAGGGTAAGAAATAATCGGACGGTTATCGTGTATCGGCTAAGAACATTTGCATAAATATAATGAATTAATGATGTAACCGAACTTTCACAGAAACATGCACACTACAATTAAATACTGAAATGAACTTTCACAGTTGGTTAAAGTTTGGAATTTCATTAGACTAGAGAGTGTAGATCGTTCATATTATTTATGGGTCGTTTGGTAGAGTGTATAAAAGAATACTAAATAGGGTGTATTAGTAATATTGGGGTTAGTAGTGTTGTGATTAGTAATATTGAGATTAGTTATGCTGTGATTATTTTTTATGCAGTGTTTGATTTGATGTATTGAAAATAATATGTATTGTTAAAAATAATACTGTTTGATTACAAAAATGCCCTCGACATACTATAACTCTGTGTATTTTCTTTGCAGAGCTTTGTTACTCTTTTTTAAAAATAAAAAAATCAACAATATAACTAATAACTTATTTTGAAATTTTAAGATTTAATCATTCATTTGCAGGATTTTTTATTTATTTTTTGTTATTTTGTTTGTTGTTTCCACTTTGTGTTATTCTTAAGTTGGAGACAAGTACATGTAACTTTTGAATGAGACATAAATTGAAAAGTGAAAATTATCCCATATGTACTTATTAGATAGTTTATTGCAACTTATAACACTATTTTTTCTTAATTATTGAATTGTATTTTTAATTGCAAGTTATAATAGATTTAAGTATTATTTATTTATTTATTTATTTATTTTATTTTTTTTAGATTTAATCTTATATTTATCCTAATACTCATATTTATCTATTAAAATATCAATATCCTAGATTACCGCATTAAAAGTGTAGGTTTTAACTTTTTTTAGAAAAACTTTTCATATACTTTACATTTTAATATATAATATTATTCTATATGTATCCTAACAGGTTTCATATTTATCTTTTAGATAACACTAGCATAGTTTAACGTGCAGTCTTAAAAGTGTAGGGTTTAACTATTTGTTGATTTCTGTATGTTTTTTTTATTATCTCAACTAGTTTTTTAAAATATATTTCAACTATATTTTTTGGGTATAAATTTAATATGTTTATTGCTTTTTTGATTGTGAAATCATAATCAATTAGTCGGAAGAATAGTAATTTAACTTTGTATTTTTATATATGAATTTGATATGTTTATTGATTTTTTTAGTTTTTTAAACTTTAAAAAGTTTATTGAATTTTTTTTTCAAGTGTATATTTTCTATATTTTTTTTAATGTGTTTCTTATGTTTGTTAGTCATCTTAAACAATTATTATTTGATGTATCCCGTGAAATGCTCATGATATTTTCTAAAACTTGAATGAATATCTATTCTTTAAAATATTATTTTTTAATTTTTTGTGATATTATATTATTTAAATAGGAGTAAAAAGAGGAGAGATAATCTCAAAAAAGAAAATCCTTAAGAAGTGGAAACGTGTGATACTTTTTTTTGCCCACATTTCACTTCTCCGGTTTGAAAAAGGAAATAAACTGTTTGATATGAAAA
>NW_025881527.1:0-6050 GCF_002878395.1 Capsicum annuum
ACCACAGGATCGAGGGGTGCCTAACACCTTTCCCTCAGTCAACAAAATTCCTTAGCAGCAATCTCTGTTCGCAAACCAGTCTTAAAGAGTCAAAACCGTTTTGAAAGGATTTCCAAAGGAGATTTGGCACACCAAATTATGCCAAGTGGCGACTCTAAGTTTTGAATATAAAAAGTCCTTTTCGAAACAAATCTCCATTTTGTTACTTAATAATGAAAACCCTTTCAAACTTAAAATCGAATCTTTTTTGTTAAAAAAGAGGTGTGACACCCGTTTAACCTTATAACCTTATATAAGTAAACAACCTTATAACCTTAATCTCTACTAAATATCTCATATCGTAGAATGTAGATCATTGTAAAGTATCAATGCATGGAACAACATCAACATGAGCTATTAGGCCTTTGTCAAGTTTGCCAACAGTTTCAGCTTTTCATTTTACTGTTTGTTTTTAACATTTGTGCAGTAGAATATTTGTTGTCTGTTGTTCACAACGATCCCACATCTATTAATTTCAAATCATCTTCAATTTCCTGTCGTGTATTGAGTTCTCTAATAATCACTAAACAGATCTGATTTTGATTTGATCGAAGAAAGGTTTGTGTAAGGTTTATTCTGTTAAACATGTTAAATATGTAAATATGCTGGTACGTATGGGCTATGACAAATGAAACTCAAAAATAGTATTATGTAATTTTGGAAGTGTTGTTGCTTCAGCATTATAGGACATCTAATTGTTAGACTAGAGAATAATCAAGTTTTTTTTATCTTGGAATGTGGTTCTCTTTTGAACTGTGGAACTGCGTGCTAACTGGATCACATATATGTTAGACCTATATAAATGTGAAGCTGCAGTTTTCTCTTTTGGCAATTTCAATTGTTCTTTAAGTTTTATCATCTCACATTTGGATGTTTGTATTTCTTTCTAATCACGATTGGTTGATTTCCCTCTTCACTAGCTAACTAATATGTGGTTTACGTACTTATTTTGTTATGGAATAGTTCTTTTTATGTTATTATTTAAGTGCTAATTTAAATTATTTGTTCTCTTTTTATAGGTGTCCAAAATGAAGAAAGATATGAAGAAAATGAAGAAGATATTTACCTTACTTGAGAAGATTTTTGGGTTGTGGATAAATGCTCTAATATCAATAGTTTTGTGTTGAATTTTTTGAAACTTATCGTGACTTGAACTTGCTACACTGTAAAAACTTAACTAATCATTTTGGACTTGATTACATTTTGCTTTTGGGTTTAAATGACTAGCTTGTTGCATAGTTTGAGTTATGAGATTATTAATGAATGATTTTGTTTTTTGATGTGTATATATTGTGTTATAATTTGTAAAGCGTTGCAACAGAATAACAAAAGAGTCGAAATAGATGCTATGACAACGGTTTAATGTCATTGGAATAGAGTCTATTGCAACGGTTAGTAACCGTTGCAATAGATGAAAATAGGCGTTCCAATAAGTAATGAAATAGTTGTAATAGTTAGTCAAAAAGCGTTGCATCAGAACAACAACAACGTCATAATAGCTGCTATTGCAATGGTTAGTAACTATTGCAATATCATCTATTGCGACGGTTTAAAATAGTCGATCAAAAAATAACCATCACAATAGGTCTATCTATGGCGATGGTTTCCAGAAACCGTCCCCATAGCTCTACCTATGGCGATGGTTTAGACAACCGTTGCAGAAACCGTTGCAATAGATGAAAATAGTTATTCAATAAATAACCATCACAATAGGTCTATCTATGGCGATAGTTTCCAGAAACCGTCCCCATAGCTCTACCTATGGTGATGGTTTAGATAATCGTTGCAGAAACCGTTGCAATAGACCGATCGCAACGCTCACTTATGGGATGCTTGCAGAACCGTTACGATAGGTGTATGGCAACGATTTTTTTGTCTATTACAACGGTATTACAACAGTCACCATAGATCTAATTTATGGTTATGGATCATATTTTGAGATTCTATCCTTAATTTTTGAGATTCTATCATAATTTATGTTTGAAATGTTGTGACCTCCCCGGAAAGAATGTAGTAACGTTAAAAATTTCGATTAAAAAAGATTCTAAGTTCCAAAAGAACACAGATAATTGAGGTATATCTTCTACCAATTTAATTAACATATGATTTATTATTTTCCAAAGTGAGATGATCTATCTATATTTATTATTTAGGAGGAAATAATTCTCGCAATAATTTTTTTGATCGATCATATGTGGGCCAATTGATTAGTCACAAAGAAATTGAGGTTAAAGCTTTTACTATGCATCATGATATCGCCGGGAATGTATCATTAAATATTTACATCTAATTATGTATGTTCTTTTATTAAAGATATATACAATATTTATTTTGAGTAATTAAAGAAAGTAATAAGTTTATCCATGTACGATCATTAGCTATAGCAAGGTAGAGGTGTGATGTAGGACAAAATAGAAAGATAATAATATATTCTTACAAAGTGTTTTTTTACTTGTGTTTTCTTAATTTGATGACTTCTTTGCTCCCCTTTGGTTATATTTTATACCCTGAATTGGATCGTCGAGAACTAATAATATTTATATTTTAATTTAATATGACGTATATGTACAATAAAGGCTCCATTAATTGTGGCTTAATTTTCCTCTACATCTTTTTCTTTGATGATCAAAAAAATTTTTAATTCATTAAAATTTTCATTGATGTATAGTTTTATTAAATAACACGAGACACGCGTGCAATACACGTATACTTGAATAGTATAATTAATCTAATTGGTTAGAAATATAATCATATAATGTATTTAAATGGATATGCGTGGTAATCAAGATACCATATATATTTGGTAAGCTATTTCACATGTATTTTGGTAACAGCTAGGAATCCAAGTGCAAGTCCTAATCCTAAAGAAAAAGGGAAAACACTTTTTTTCTCTATATATACTTATGAGTCCAGTTGCAAACTTCAATATTTACGCTTCGATTAGTTTAATCAAATAATGGAGTCATCCACATCTGCCAGTCAAATTCATGTGTTCCCCCAATTTCGTAATGCTAGAAGTACTCTTCCTTGTGTAGTCAATATTTCAGGCATCAATTTTAAGTTGGAGATTGATCTACTTGTAAAGTTTGCTTACACTTGTGTTGACAACATTATCGAAGAGTACTCCTTGCATACTAAGTGGTATGGGAAGTATGACTCATTATCATGGGTCTTGAGAAAATCTTGGAGAGCAAACATGATTTAGTCAAACAAATTTTGGAGTATGCTCGTACCACACAGAACCTTGCACCTCCTTTGCAAGATGATGATACAGCTTATGTGAACTTGATAATTGTTGAGAAACTTTATGTATCTCCTCAAGAATTTGAACTTACCAAACCCAGAATTGTTAAAAACCAATATGATGAGATTGGAGAAATAGTTTGGAGAGTTACTTATAAAGCAATCAAGGGATTGGGACAATCACACGAACCATCTTTGTATGAAAAATTACGATGGATTGAAGCCCGTGAAGGGGATATTAAAGATGATGTTAGGAACACGATAAATTGTTGGTGCATGCATTATGATGAGAATTATGAAAGGGAACTAGTACAGACTTTAACTGAGCAAGCTAGGAGAGAATTCATGTCGCTGCCTGCAGTAAGATCAATAATACAGTCTTTACAAAGAGTTCAGCTTCCAGAAAGCGAATGGACAGATGAGTGTATGATATGCAAGGAGAGTTACTCACCTGGATCAGAACCATACAGCTTGCCTTGCAGCCACAGTTTCCATTATGGCTGCATCGAAACTTGGCTTCTTAAAAACCCAAATTGTCCCATGTGTCGTTACAAGTTGCCACCAACGGAGTCCAAATAGATGTGATCTCTTTCTAGTAATTAAAATATATTTTAAGATAGGTTAATTTTGTCAAAAATTTATCTTTTCTCTTATGGCCAAACAATTCTAGCTATTGAATTTATTAATAGAATCGTGGCACATTCCAACACTTTCTCTTTTCCAATGGAAAAACTAGTCATATTTAGCTTCATGATACTTGAATTCACAATGCAAGATTGAAAGGTCCAGCACTTCTTATGCCAGGGTAATTTTTGATCACACTAACAAAATTATTGCTTTAATTCAAACGCCACAAGCTTTATACTTATATATGTTTATATGTATATATATATATATATAAAACTTTGTTACCCGATTATCTTAACAGAATCTTGGATGAAATTTGACAGACAAGATTAAAGAAGCAAAGTAGTCTGCAATTCAATTTAACAGATCGAGGACAAATACACATCTTAGTCTACAAGAAATTAATCATTAGAATAGTCTAATAAACAAGACTAATACATATAGAGACAGAAGATACAATAGTGTGATTTTCTAGAAAACCCATTTCTCAATCAATTGAAAATCCATTATTCCTCAATATAAAAACATCGTTAATCTTTGATTTTGTTACTTTGTTCTTCTTCTTCATCTTCTTAAATCAATTACCCATTAGTAAAAAGGGGCAGAGGGGGGCTAGGCGTGACCTCGATACAACACACAACCATTAGTGATATCAATCATAAGTGATATCACCCTACCAGAAGGTATAAACAATTATATTGCCTTCTGGTACATACATAAATCTATGCTAGCTAACAAAGAAGTTGGATTTGTCATATTTACATCTAAGACTAAGCATCATCCATTTATCTAATTGGATGCAGCCGCTAGCCTGTCTAGGAAGCTGAGAAAGGGACTGAGTGATAAGAATCGGCGTAGAGGTGGAAGCCAATTTGGCTAACCAGTCAGCAACTTGATTCCCCTCCCAAAAACAGTGAGTAACTTGAATCCCAATTCTATTCTTGATACTTTTAATGTTGTCCACAACTTTTTTCAGCTTCATATTAGTGACAAGATTGTTGTTCAGCTTGTTGGTTATGATTGTGGAGTCTAGTTCGAGAGTGAAATTAGTGTATCCTTGATATTCATAACGCCTCTGCCATATTACTGCTACTACAACTGAACGAAATGGAAAATGCCATAACCATATCACCTCGACAATTCCATACAATTCCACCAATACCAGCCTTACCACTTTCATATAAGTAACTACCGTCTGTATTGATTTTTAATACAGTCAGCTTGTGGGAAGCTCCAAGTAACCTGATGTAACTTTTGAAATAGCCTGAGCTTCTTTATTGTGAGACACAGAGTTGGCCAATGATTGATGTCTTTAAACTCTTTAAAATATTTCATCAATACAGATTTGATAAGACCAAAAACTTGATAAATCATCTTACTGTAGCAGAAGTGTCTTTGGCCTCCAAATTTACAAGAACACCATTGTTTCCAAATTTCCCAACAAATGATACTAGGAGTGATCTTCAATAAAATTTTATGGATATCATTCTCTGGTCTTACACTCCACCAAGTGTTAAAGATGTCGACAATTGATTGATTTACATATAGAATTCCAAAGGGATTTCCCATGCTATTCCATATGTGCTTTGCTGCGTCACCTTGCCAAAAACATGATGCATAGTATCATTTTATACAATCCTACAACAAAAACAATCACTTTGTGAGTTAATATTGAATTTAATGATGATGTCATTAAAAGGTAATCTCTTTTTAAATATCCTCCGTGCCAGAAAAGAGATTTTAAAAGGAACTCTATTATGCCAAAGATTATTCAGGAAATCATTTTTGCGTTTTTGATTCCTAACAATCAGCCAGGCAGAATTATTAGTGAATATACCATTCTCAAAGGGATTCCATATGGGGTAGTCAAGTTAATTGTAATTACCAATTACAACATTAGAAATCAGGTTCACAATGTAATTAGGAATAACCGTACTTAATTTTTCAAAGTTCCAGGTTCCATTCTCAATAAAAGAGTTGATAAGAATTTTAGGAGACTTACCTGGGACCTGGCACAGCTTGGCCAAGGCACCTAAACCTGTCCAGTTGTCCCACCAAAAGCTGGAATTTCCTTCTTGAACTTTCCATATAATGTGAGGTTCTGCTTGCGCTTTGATCTTCATCAGGCTTTTCCAATTGTG
>NW_025881528.1:0-1993 GCF_002878395.1 Capsicum annuum
AAAAATTGGATCTTTAAAGCTAAAGTTAAAGAAAACAAGAATTTAGAGGGACCTCACTTTCCACATATATCATCTTACAATTGGAAAAAGTAACAAACACAACTACAAAGATCAAACTTCTTTTGTTTAGAACTGAAAATTGATGGAGACAGTGAGCTACCCAAGGGACAACATCCTTCTCCGTTATTTACTCTAACGCGTCATATGCCTCGTCAATACTTCACACTCACGGTACATTGATATGAGTGCATTTCCGACATAGCACATGATATGATATCCTACATTAACAGGTCAGCCGTGTAATTTGCTTTCCAAATTCGAATGCAGCAACATCAAGTAAGAAAATACTGTATGTCTGAACAAGCAGTATAACAAGCATATTTTTTACAAACTCTAAACATGAGTAGAAAATGTCCATTTCACTTTGTCTTGATGAATGTTTGATCCTTTTAGAAGAACCGTGATCTGAAGTTCACTCCACAGCAAACTATTTTCTGTTAAACTTTCGAGTATTGAATATTGTCGACCTCAGCTTCAACGTACTTCCACTTCACATGTATTACCGCAAAAATGAAAATACACAACAAAACAATTTCCTACAATTTTGTTTTTAGTTTCTGCACTTATTTACTCCCGCACCGAATACTTAGTTTCCAACAAATATCAAGCTGATGCAATGCACCTCTCGGAGAGCTCTTCAAGAAGCTAGTCTTCAACAACCACCACGAAATAGTAAAGTTAACAGCCCGACCTTTTCATTTTTTTAGGTAGGTCAACAGAGATGACACACTCCTATTTGCTTTCCCACCATTCACAACCTTACGTTTCTCCTTTCTCAACTCTCTCTTCACCGGAAGTACATAGGCTAGCCCATGTATTGTGATATTTCAACATAAACACAGTTCATCACACTGTCAGCTTATGATTAAGT
The DNA here is from genome assembly GCF_002878395.1 of Capsicum annuum. Classification (NCBI taxonomy): domain Eukaryota; kingdom Viridiplantae; phylum Streptophyta; class Magnoliopsida; order Solanales; family Solanaceae; genus Capsicum; species Capsicum annuum. The sequence continues at coordinate 932 of NW_025881528.1, forward strand.
GTTAAGTCACTTGACAAACTCTCACAGAACACCAAATTTAACAAACATAACACAGAAGTTACCATTGTCTCAATGAATAACATCCTAAAGTGAGGATATCAATACCAATAAAACTTTAGATGCAAACTTTCAAATATACAGTGTACACCAGTCAACTGCCATAAACAGTAAAGTATAAATAGAAAAAACAAATTAATGACATGAAAGAAAAATAAATGTCACAGATAAAGGACAATAAATTTTATCAAGAGTAAGGATCAAGGAAGACTAAAGTCTCATAAACGTGATAGTGGTAGGATATCTGACAGGGAATGGGAGCGAGACGACTTTGAACAGGACAAGGAAAAGTATAAGAAAAGTAACATCATACCAATAAATTAGGATAATCAATATAGAATTATTATAAATTGGCAAAATGTGCATGAGGTAAACTATAATAATAGTATAAAAAAAACTTTATAAAAATATTAAATTCATTTCACAAGAGGCTTGAGGTTGGAGGAATGGAATATTAAAAGGAACAGTTTGATTGTTGATACTTTTTTCTATAAGACAACTATAATATCGCGCTGACCTATTAGATAGTCACTCAGGTAATAGTTATTACCTCAGAAAATCACCTTTCTTCTTGATTCTCAGAATGTGACTTTCTGAGATAATACTATTAGTTGATTGACTATATTAGAAATCGACTCTGATAATAACACAATAATATCTAAGAAGCTGGAGAAATGTATAATCTTTGTCTGCAGGTAGTTTTGGAGAAAAAACTAACAGTAGAAAATGTGGTAAGTATCATCATAGAGTAGAAATCAACTTTAAAAGTACATTATATAGAATCATCACAGCTCCATCAACTGTCCTACAACAATAGAATCAAAACTAAGGGATGCTCAACCACGTTAAGCCTCGAGGAATAGTTTAGTCCATCAGTACTTGATGATTTACGTAAGACGTAAGACAGAGGCTCGTTCAATAGGTCAAAAGACAGGTTTTGTGCAACATCAGGACCCCGTGGACAACTTTTGTGCAGTCATGAGACTTTTTGTCAACCAGATTGTT
>NW_025881529.1:0-2890 GCF_002878395.1 Capsicum annuum
TGTCTAAAGAATTAAAGAAATCCAAACAACAAAATTTCTTATAAGACAAAAGATTTTACCCTTAGGCGACCAACAAAAATATGAATGACAGAAGCACCAGCAGCAGCGTGACAAAAGCTAAGAAGTCGAGACAAAAGTTTCTAATAGACTTAGGTTAGAAAAGCAAATTCCAAGCATTCACCCGAAAGATATATTGCATTTGGACTTTGAATGGAGTTGGAAGTGCCATGGTTTTGATTGCTTTTACTGCTGTTCTTAACTTTGGATCTAGTGGCACTTGACGACCGAAACTATGTCTTTTGTGTTCTTATCTCAATTCTCAGCAACAACAAACCGTACAACTTTTGATGAACTCAGTATGAGTGCGACAAGTGCATCAGGGCCTGATGGATATTCTGGTATGTTTTTTCATAGTTGCTGGGATATTATTCAAAATGTTATTAAGAACTATGGTCAGGATTTCTTTAGGGGGAAGAACTTATCTAAGTTTTATTCACATACTTTCCTGATTCTTACTCCTAAAATTGATTCGCCATCTAATTTTTCTGAACATAGACCTATTATTTTGAGTAATTTCACTTGTAAAATTATTTCCAAAATTCTTGCTAATAGGCTTAATCCCCTGTTGGGTAGGATAATCTCTGATAATCAAAGTGGTTTTGTTAAAGGTAGATTAATTACAGATAATATTTTACTTACTCAAGAGATTGCTCAGAGTATTAAGCAATACAATAAAGGCGGCAATCTAATAATGAAGCTTGATATGGCCAAGGCATATGATAAAATATCATGGAATTTTTTAATGAGTGTTAGGAAGAGGTTCGGTTTTTCTGGTATTTGGGTGGATATGATTTGGAGGATTATTGCCAATGCAGATATTCCATTATCATTAATGGAACTAGGGTGGGGTTTTTTAGCTCCTCCCATGGCCTTAAACAAGGTGATCCCCTCTCTCCTTCTCTCTTCATTATTGGCTCTAAGCTTTAATCTACAATGTTGAACAATCTCAACTCTGATGAGAATTTTACTCCTTTCAACATGAATCACAATGGCCGTATCATTAAGCATCTAGCTTGCGCTGATGATATAGTGATTTTTAGAGGTGGTAACAACAAGACAATCAAACTCATTAAGCATCAAATCAGGAGGTACGAAAAAGCCTCTGGTCAAAAAATGAATAATGACAAGAGCTTTTTCATAACCGCTCTAAATACTTCTCCTCATAGGATTAACAGAATGCGAAGAATGACTGGTTATATGGATAAAAAATTTCCTTTCAATTATTTGGGTTATCCAATATATAGTGGAAAGAAAAATCTCAGCTATTTTGATAGTATGCTTGCAAAAATTGTTAAGAGACTTAATGGATGGCAAAGTAGCTTGCTTTCTGATGTTGGACAAATTACACTTATTAAGCATGTCCTGCAATCCATACCTATTTATACTCTCTCTGCCCTCAACCTGCCTAAGGGTACCATCTGCCTTATCGAGATGCATTTTGCTAACTTTCTTTGGGGAACTAGTGATGGTAAAAATAAGTATCATTGGAGTAAGTGGGAAAATCTATGTTTCCCGAAAGATGAAGGGGTCGTTGGAATAAGAAGCATGCATGATATCTCCAACTCATTGATACTTAAAAGATGGTCGAGGTTCAGGACCCAACCATTTCTTTGGGCTGATTTTTTAATGAAGAAATATTGCAAGAGATCACATCCAGTGAGCAAAGTTCCTAGGTCAGCTGACTCACACAAGTGGAAAAGCCTGATGAAGATCAAAGTGCAAGCAGAACCTCACATTATATGGAAAGTTCAAGCAGGAAATTCCAGCTTTTGGTCGGACAACTGCACAGGTTTAGGTGCCTTCGCCAAGCTGTGCCAGGGCCCAGGTAAGTCTCCTAAAATTCTTATCAACTCTTTTATTGAGAATGGTACCTATAACTTTGAAAAGTTAAGTATGGTTATTCCTAATTACATTGTGAACCTGATTTCTAATGTTGTAATTGGTAATTACAATTAACTTGACTACCCCATATGGAATCCCTTGAGAATGGTATATTCACTAACAATTCTGCCTGGCAGATTGTTAGGAAACAAATACCCAAAACAGATTTCCTGAATAATCTTTGGCATAATAGAGTTCCTTTTAAAATCTCTTTTCTGGCGTGGAGGATGATTAAAAGGAGATTACCTTTTAATGATGTCATTATTAAATTCAATATTAACTCACAAAGTGATTGCTTTTGTTGTAGGATTGTATAAAATGATACTATACATCACGTTTTTGGCAAGGTGACGCAGCAAAGCACATAAGGAATAGCATGGGAAATCCCTTTTGAATTCAACATGTAAATCAACCAATTGTCGACATCTTTAACACTTGGTGGAGTGTAAGACCAGAGAATGATATCCATAAAATTTTATTGAATATCACTCCTAGTATCATTTGTTGGGAAATTTTGAGACAATGGTGTTCTTGTAAATTTGGAGGCCAAAGACACTTCTGCTACAGTAAGATGATTTATCAAGCTTTTGGTCTTATCAAATCTGTAATGATGAAATATTTTAAAAACTTGCAAGACATCAATCACTGGCCAACTCTGTCTCTCACAATAAAGAAGCTCAGGCTATTTCAAAAGTTACATCAGGTTAGTTGGAGCTTCCCACAAGCTGACTGTATTAAAAATCAATGTCGGTAGTTACTTACATGAAAGTGGTAAGGCTGGTATTGGTGGAATTGTATGGAATAGTCGAGGCAATATGGTTATGGCATTTTCCATTTCGTTTCATTGTAGTAGCAGTAATATGGCAGAGGCGTTGTGAATATCAAGGATACACTAATTTCACTCTAGAACTAGACTCCACAACTATAACCAACAAGCTGAACAACAATC
>NW_025881530.1:0-1355 GCF_002878395.1 Capsicum annuum
TCTCTTTGCATTTCATAAATGGGCCAATAAGGCCTATCCTTCCGAGTCAAGCCCAAAAGAAAATCCAAGAATCCTTCGCATGGCATATGGAGTTGCAAGAAGTTGAAAGAGGAATAATGGGTTAAAATTCCATCGTTGAAGCGGCCAAGGGATTAGAAAGTTTTTTTTCTTTTCTTTTATTTGTTTATTTATATATATATATATATATATATATATATATATTGTCGTCTTTTATTTATTTGTTTATTTATTCCTTTATTTCATTTTGGGCCTAGAAGCCAAAGTTGTAAATTTAATACAGGTGGAGGCAAGATCCGAGCCAAAGGATCGAAAAGTAGACTAGGACAGGTGAAATGGGTCAAAGGTCCAATTAGACTAGCACAGGTTTTGTTGGTTTGGGCCCAATGGCCTAAATCATTTACTTTCTCCCCTTCCCATTTTTCTTTACGCTTGTTTGTCTTATGTACTTTGCAAACCTACTTAAATCCTCAGTTAAGTCGCTAAAAAACTAGTTTTGCATAAACACCAAAATATTTCCAAAATCACTTTCTTTTCAAAAATCAATCCCTTTCCGACAAATTAATCTTTTTCTGAAGTTAGTCAAAAGACGTTTTCAATCAGTTCAGATAACCGCAAGTTAGCGGACGTTTTAGGTGCCTAACACCTTCCTAAAACGTTAATAGGAACCACTTACTCGGAATCTCTAACTTAAAACGATTTTTTTGTTTTGAATCGTTTGAAGTAACTTTTATAAAGGTTTCTTAATTCCTTTTCAAAATTAAGTGGCGACTCTTTCAAAAGTCAAAATTTCCGCAAAACAGAAATGGCGTTGGGTATTTTTAACTAGGTTCTAATCAAATGTTTGATTTCGTCTTTTGATTAACTGTTTATTTGTTTATATGTTTCGATTCTGTAATAACTATCGCATCTCATAGCATATTCCTACATTATTTAAACTGTTTTGGGGTTTCGTGGGTATCCCGGCCCCTATTAATCAATTCCAAAAATGTGTTGGAAATGCAAATAGTTTATTAGCACGTGAGTCATCTGATGGCTGTTTGTATTTTCAAACTCAAGTTGTCCGCTTGAGAACCAGTGTTCAAACCCACTCTAGACATCGAGGATAGAACAAAACCAAAACCCTATTTTAGGCATGAGCCTAGGATGACCCAATACCAGAGCGGGGTATTGGGCCTATTAGAAAACCTGCCCTACGTCTATTAACCCTGAGTCAATCACAGACGGATCATACTTATGTGTTGGAGAAATTTATGCTTGTCTAAATTCAATCCATTACCCTTTGGGGTCGGGGAAAGGCTTATCTTTGTCTTCTTTTATGTAGATAGGGCTCAATC
>NW_025881531.1:0-1595 GCF_002878395.1 Capsicum annuum
GTTTGATGCGAGGTTATTTATGTCAATTTCTTATAGTTTAAACCATAAGTTTCAATATTTTAAAATGATTTTTTTGTGAATTAAATACTTTTTTATATAAATTGAAACGGATGGAATATATAGTTGATTTTATCATATTAAGTTCAGAAATAATTCTAAAATGGCATGATCTTGATATTTTATTCCTCATAGAAGAAATCTTAAAAATATGATCTACATAAAAGGTGGTTTTGATTTTATAGTCATGCTTAATAAATTTATTCCATAAGACAAATATTTTAACTCTTGTTCATAAGACAAATGTTCATGACCTATCAAGAAAATGAACTTGCACAACTGATCAAAAGTTTTATCTTATAAACAAATATTAGAACTTACTTAATGAATATAAAAATTTAAAATCACAAAATTTGATGAAAGAAATTCAAGACTGACCACTTTAAGAAAACTAATTGTAATCTGCCCCTCTAAGATTGACTATGTCAAAAAGTTAATTGAGAAATTGTCAAAAGTTCAAAGAGTCAAGTTAAAGTGACACCTAAATGGTCATTTTGGCACTCTTAATTAAAACATATTTACTTCTACAAAATTATTTAATGTTTAGTCAATTACTATAAATTTTAGACAACTCCATTTGTTTTTTATGTTTCAAACTATAGTCTAACTTCATAATTTGAATTGTTAAAATAAAATTTTAAATCTTCAAATATGAAGAGTCTAGTAGAAGATCTTAATTACTTGAAATACATTCAAATTTTATATCTTTAACTTTGGCCATTCAAACTTCAATTCCAATGATATAAATGACACTGCAATTAATTCTAAACTCAATCTTCGTGAGAGTCAATTTAACTAATTTACAAGAGCTAACAAGATAATATCATTTGACTTTTAAAAAATGAAAGATAAATGTGATAAGTAAAAATCAACGGTAGTATAACGAGCTACCTGTACACTTTGCCTAAGTGTTAAAAGGTTAGAAATGAAACTTCTCTCTCTTTTCTGTCTACTCCTTCCATTTCATTTTACTAATAGACTCTGGTTAACTTGTCACATCTCTTAAAAAAACTTTAATTAAGATTGTATTTTTTAAAATCAACCTTATTAATGATGTTTTGATACTCTGAATTTAACTATTACTATTTTATGTTGTTATTTAATACTAAGAATAAAAAGAAAAAAATATAATAAAATTCCCTTTACATCATAAATTGTACAAATGACTTTTTAAAAAAATTAATTTTTAATATAGGAATCTAGTAAAACTAAATATATAGACCTAATTTGAAACAATTATTCTAAGGTATTCAAATTACTTTAGTTTTTTTTATTTCAATATTCACTCAAATTACTTTAATTTCCTTCTTCTGTTCTTTTTTGGATGGTAGAGTTAATAGGTGGTCAAAACTGAGAGTTTTAGTTCCTTTACAAATTGATAAAAAGTTTCATACAAAACTATGCATTACTATCAGAGAATTAGAAGTACTATATTGAGTTAAAAATAGAAAGTTAGAAACATAACAAAGTATTCGTGTTATGTACTAATCACTTAACAATTTAAGATATTTGAAATTTTTTGTCACTTACTTTTTTTT
>NW_025881532.1:0-1911 GCF_002878395.1 Capsicum annuum
TTACGGGGAAAGCCTCCTCCACCTCCCTCACTAAAAGCTTCTCAAAAAAGGACTTGACAGTAAAATGGTTGGATTTTTAGGGTACAAAAGGGTAGGAGGAGAGTGAACGTAGAAGAAGAAAGGGTAGGTTGAAGGAAAAAGAAAGTGGGGGTTGCAGAAGAATAAAGGGGGTGGTTGGAGCTGGATGGGGGAGGGGGGGTTTGAAGAAGAAGGAGGAAGTGGGGGATTGGCGTGGGTTACCTTTTCTCTTTTCTATTTTTTTTAATACATACATAATATACATATTAGTGGGGTTCCTTTAAAAAAAAAATTGATGTGGCTCTTACATGGCAATGATGTGGTGCCGACAGGACAATGATATGGTACATGTGTAACGTACTCTCCATTGTGAGAATGGTATTATACTGTTAGGGTGGTATTTAATTCACTTGAAAGTTGTTTAGGGGTATCTAAATGTTTGTAAAGTCAAAGTGCTAAAGTTCAGATGTATAAGATTAGGGGTGATTTTGTCTTTTCTCATTATTCTATTTACTTCATTGCCGCCATAATGTCTTGATAATGTGGTCAATTCTAGATTACTTTTAAATTGATTCACCTGACCGGTAGAGTTAGGGGTCATCACGGCTTAGGGAGATTTGGATCGTGACAATTAAAAACTTGACTTGGTGTGCCTAAAGGAAACTTCTTCACACTAATCTAAATGTTTGCAATGAGTATGTTTTAATAGAATATATGCAATATAAGTTGCTTCTGTAACTTTACTTGACAGTGATTGAGACACAAAATTAATAATACAAGAAGGGTTTACTTTAAGAATGAAAGCAGCAGACCAACACAAGTGCTCAGCATCCAAGCGATAAAGCCATACTGCAACAATGTAGAAAATTTTACCCAAAAATTGATAGTAGAAACACTGAGCATCTAATGCAAGGAGACAAAAGGTCAGACTGCCTTCAGAAAGTATTATGCTAAAGTGAATCTCGATTTTTATAGTACTGCACTGGTAAACCCATCATTAAGTTAAAAGTGGATGTCCACTAGTCAGACAGCTATGTGATCAGAAAGAGAGGTCACTGTAAGAATATCAAGTGTCCTTTGTTTGATACCTATAAACGTGATCAACCATCAATTGTCAAATTATCAAAGCATCTTCTCTTCTCTTATTTCACCTGACCTCTCTTAGGAATAACATAAGCTGATCTTGAACACCTATTTGGAGCTAGAGCTATAATTCAACTGTTTAAAGGTCCAGCATAGCTAAACAAGCAGAACATAACCCCTTAACTGAATTCAAAAACTTGGCTGGCACAAAAAACTTTAGTCTGGGTTTTTAGCAGCCTAAACATTCTTGTGCACCATAGAACAAAACGTTATCCCTCACATCACTGGTGAACGCATGAAAAATTAAGATTAATAGTTAGAATGCAAGAGAGAAAGAGGGAGAAGAGCCTGGACTAGTGCTGAAAACCCAGAACCTAAAGACAATCACTCTTGGAAAAGAAAAGAAGCATAGAAACCAATGTAGGTAGCATCAAAATATACGAGAGCTTTGGAAATCACAATCAACCAACATTAGAAAATTGCACAGAGACAATGATACACTTGAAAACAAGATTTCCAGGCAAATAACTGATGAAATGACAAAGTTTCACCAGTAACAATGGCGTAAAGTTATCACAACCAAAACTTCAAATAGCAACAAGATACTTGGGAGAAAAAACAACTAAAAACAGATAATCGCAGGCAAAGAACCAAAAATGTAAATACCTTCCGAGGCTTTGAAGTCATGGACAAATCTCCAGCCTGCAGCGACCGTAGGAAGACCAAAATAGAACAGACAACAGGAGACAAAAGGAGAACCGCGATGCCAAATTCAAACTACAGAAAGTCGTTCACTAAATTTTGTTAGAA
>NW_025881533.1:0-1807 GCF_002878395.1 Capsicum annuum
TCTACCCAAACCACCCACAATCCCCCACTCCTAATCAACCTCCCCCACTATCCCTCCCACACTACCACAACTACAAACACTACTACATACTACTATATATACTACATATCTGCACACACTACAGAGACTACTAGAGATGCACCACTACTATTATATATTATATATAAAACACAAACACACACACGGCTAAGGAGAAAAACAACGGAAGAAAAGAAAAAAAAAAAAGGAAAGGCAAACAAGTTAAACTTCGAGTTTATCGTCCACGGTTTCAAGTTCGTGACTCCTAGGATCCGTAGATTGTAATAATTTTATCGTTGGGAATCGGCCTTCTCAAAGGTATATCTCAATCATCCTTGTACAATTCTATATTGCAATTATTCAAAGACTCGGTTTCAATGTTTTATGAAGTTTTTTTTTTCGTATCTATCTAACTTATTATTAGTTTTAATGTAATATATAAAGCATGTCATAATTACTATCGCTAGATTTAGCATAAACTATTATCACGTTCTATATTTTATTGCATGTTTAGGTAAATATATTTCTTATTAATAAGTATAAGCTTCATGAATGTGTGACGTGTAGGCTTGTATACTATGATTGTTTGTGTTCCATGTGTCTATATTTGTATATTCATCAGGATAATATCCTAAAGGGTAGCATGATCTAAGATTTTTTTTTAGAAAAAGGAAATTATGATTAGGTCATATCTTAATATGTCATTCTGTTTTACCTTGTCATCTCACTTACCATGCTCTAGCGTGACAAAGATTGTCAGTTAAGTAAAAAGAAAAACCAATTAAAAAGAAAAAGCCCGGTGTTCTTTGGGTTTAGAATTTTTTTTTCTTCATTCTTTTATCAATTAGTTTAGGTTTAGGTTTAGGTTTGGTTTCTATATATAAATAATTTTATTGTATCCACAATATGCACTGCAACACACCTACAAGCCAATATTTTTAGATGTAAATTTCATTTTTTTTTCTCATGAGTTGAAGTTTTGCTCTTATTAGTCTGTTAGAGTCTTTGAAATAAGATGTTTCATATCCCACAAAATAATCTAGATTTATGGTTCTACTTAGTCCAGTTTGGTGCCGAATAAGTTTTAAGTTGAACCATGTATCGAAATTATTAACTTTCTTTGTTTTCAAATATCATGGTTTGTCAAAGTTGAGAAATTGATGTGTTACTACTTTAATTCATCTCAAGCTTTTATATCTTTATCATAAGAATATATGATTATGGGGTCATTACGAATCCGGTTTGAATCAATCTAGTCTACATGTTTACTCATCACAATCATTTGTACGAGAGCAAAAGATTTGACGATGAAGTCGGAAAGCCCTGCTACCGACCATTCGTTATAATTAAATTAATTTACCTCTTGAAGCCAATTGAATCGGGTTGGGTAGGTTTTAAACCCATTAGGTGCTTATTTAGGTTAGAGAATAGGGACGACTCATAAATGTCATAAAGGCGCGAGAAACGTGCCAAACATTGTGGTGAGGCCGAAAAGTACTGCTATCGGTAAGCCACACGTCAATATAAAAAAATAATTTCGAAATAAATTAAAAGCGGGAGGCAAACAACTTTTAGGTTGACAAACATTATAAATCCTAAAAGGGGGGTTTTAATTTAAGCCGGACGTAAGTCATTAAAGCGACCGTGCTAGAACCACGGGACTCGAGGGGTGCCTAACACCTTCCCCTCGGTCAACAGAATTCCTTATCCGGATTTCTAGTTCGCAGATCAAAAAATTAAAAAGTCATTTCCTTCTTGAATAGGGATTCCATAAGGTGACTTGGAACAC
>NW_025881534.1:0-2539 GCF_002878395.1 Capsicum annuum
AAAAAAAGCTGACGTAGTGTCCGAACCATACTATGACAGATATTCATCTGATGGAGACCCTTTATCGGGCTTTGAACTCTATTACGAAGCCAATTGTTGGTAATGCTGCAGAGGGATCATTTGTGGATCTCACTTTTTAGGAGGCCTCGGAGACACTAGCCATCTAGGACACTCCCTATTTTCTCATTTAAAGTGTAGTCAAGACACAAATGGACATTAAAGATAGAAACCAACTTGATCATATTTGCAAATGAGACATAGCATGATTATGCAACCCAGTTGTTTTTCTCTTTTAGTGCTCTTGGATGATGAACTTAAGATTTTAGTAGGGTTGTAATGTAATTAGGAGCTATATATTTCATAGGGTTAAGTTTAGGGACGTGTAAGGAGTGTTAAAAGACTTAATTACCCTCAAAATAACTTAAAACGGAGTATTTAAGTCACTTGAAACCATAAGATATGCGTCGCATATGATATCGCATATATTTACATAGGCGCCGCATATGATATCGCCTAAATTTATATAGGCGCCCGTATATGATATCGCCTATATCTACATAGGATCCACATATGCTATCGCCTATATTTACATAGGCACCGCATATGCTATCATATATGCTTTCCAGTGGCCATGTGCGATTGGTTAGGCGACGCACTCTACTTCGCAAAGCCATAACTCCTAGCTCGGGTGTCGGATTTTGATGAAATTGGTATCGTTGGAAAGCTAATTCGATTCTCTATAATTTGGTGGGTTGAAATATGCAGAAATACCACATCAACATCGAGTTATACTCGTTCAAATATGACCCTTACAAAATTGAACACTAAAACTTGATGGATTCAAAAACTCTTAGCTTGTATTACCTTAAGTGACTCATATGAACATTATTAACGCATCATAAGATATCTTATCGCTAGGATACTCATTGTAAGTCATGTACTCAAGTATGAATCACAGGATAGGAGATTTCATATGTACAAAAAATGGTTCGTCTCCTAGCTTAGAAACATGTGAGGTATTACAATATCTCCCCCTTGAGAACATTCATCCTCGAATGGAAATTAACTGAGGCGGGAGAGATGATGAGATGAAGTACGTACAAGACATACACTACTGAAACATGGGTTCATGACTGACATGACTGAAAGCTGAGCACAACATACTGAACATGCATATCTGATGCATGGGAAGCTGATTCATGAATATAAGACTGAGGATTCTAATAAAGTAAGTTTTCTCAAAATGAGAATGCATATCTGATGCACAACTGAAAGGCTGAATCCATGCATATTTGATGCATGGTTACATGACTAACATGATATGTAAATGTATGAGTGAAGATACTGATAAATAGTATTTTCTCTACTGAACACGTATATCTAATGCCTGAATATCTCACTGAGCTGACTCTTGAAAGCTTGACTGATTATGCCATGGCACTTGACAACTAATTTATAACGGGAACATGAAAGCATCAAGTAAAGGTGGGGTATCTCCCCTTTGGGACACTATGTACCTCTAGGAATGTTTACCTTGCTGAGATACTGGGGTGATGCATAGGGCATCTACGAACTAGATTATAACTAAACATTGGAGAGCTGAGACTAATGGATGATGCATGAACTGAACTAGACCTGCTAATGTTACTGACTAACTCATGTGGAAACATAAGCTCAAACGAGCGTAAGATAACTAACAATGCATACAATGATCATGAAAAACTTGTAACGTACCCGAATCTAGGTTGGGGAAACTTTCTGGATCATGGTGAGTCTGGAGTAAATAGAGTCGATTCTGACACTGACCACTATTGGTGCTGGGATTTACGGCCTGCTCACGCGAATCTCTACCTTTCTGAGCTAACACTCTACATTCCAGCATTCTGTGGCCTGGCTTACCACACTCAAAACATACCTGACTATTAGCTCTGCATGCACCTAGATAATTCTTGCTACACTCTCCACAAAGCAGATAAGTACACTCACTTCTAACACTACTCTGGTCTTTGGAGCCTGGCGCCCCACCATGACTAATATCTCTAAAGTTAGGTGTGGGCACACTAGCTGAAAATGGAACAGGGGCTGAATTTTTCTAACTATGGTGAGAATGATTACCACCCTGTGACCCAGCCAGAGAAAAGCTGTAACTACCTGTTTTGAATCTCTTATTAGATATCTCCCTCTCCTTAGACTTATCTGCCTCTATCTGCTGAGCATGCATAATAAACCTAGCAAGGGCCATGTCTCTATTGAGCATAGTTGTTCTATACTCTTTTAATACTAACCCGGACACACCAGTTATAAACTCACTCATACTTGCTCTGGGGTCAGCTATCAAGTCAGGAGCATACTTAGCTAACTGGTTGAAATTAAGACAATACTCCTTCACTGTCATAGAGCCTTGTCTCAGGTTTATAAAATCTTCTACCTTAGCTTTTCTCATCTCTAACGGGAAAAATTTATCTAAGAAGGCATCCTGAAATATCTGCCAAGTCATGGGAGTTGCATCTTCCCCTCTACTCTTCTTCCACAACACTAC
>NW_025881535.1:0-1653 GCF_002878395.1 Capsicum annuum
TTACTAAAGGTACTAGGCAAGATATTGTTAATGCAACAATAAATTCTGCCTATTTGTGGACGCACTGTCATATTCTAAAGCTGACAAAGAATATGAGATTGCAAGATAGTCGATTTGATGCAATGTGACCGAGTTAAAATAATTTTCTGATTGTCTTTTGGCAATAGGTAATGGAAGGGTGGAATTTTCCACGGATAGCACTGAGAAAGTAAAAACACCCGAAGATATTCTCATAGATAATTGTGATGATCCAATATCTGGAACTGTAGAAAGTACATATTTCAATTATTTAGAACATTCTACTGATATGAAATACCTTCAAGAAAGAGCAATTCTTGCACCTACTCTTCAAATGGTGGAATCGGTGAATGATTACATAGTTTCTCTCAACTGTGGATAGGAGAAGTCATATTTAAGTTTCGATACAGTTTGCATGTCTGATCATTCTTTTACATCTTTAGGACATGTGCATACACCTGAATTCCTAAATAGTATTAAATGCTCAGGTATTCCAAATCACTCTATCACTTTGAAGGTAGGTGTTGCTGTGATGTTGTTAAGAAATATAGATCAATCAGTAGGTTTGTGTAATGGCACAAGATTAATCATCACAAGACTCGAAAATCAGGTAATTGAAGCGAAAGTGTTATCAGGAAAAGAATGTGGCAATAAGGTTTTTATTCCGAGAATGTCACTTACTCCATCTGATTCATGAATTCCTTTTAAATTCCAACGAAGGCGATTTCCAGTGATCGTATCTTTTGCCATGACCATCAATAAAAGTCAAGGTCAATCGTTTTGTAGTGTGGGATTATTTTTGAAGAAGCCTGTGTTTACTCATGGACAATTATATGTTGCCCTTTCTCGAGTAACATCTAGAAAAGGGCTGAAGATCTTATGTTATAATGAAGATGAGATAATAACAAATAAAACTACAAATGTAGTGTATAAAGAAGTCTTCTCTAATTTATAGGTAACTATTTTCTTCTACATGTAATCTACTTGGATATATTTTGCTTTCCCTTTTAAAGCAATATGTTATTAAGCTTTACTGTATGAGTGTTTAATTTCTGTTATTTGTCAAAACTTGCATGTCTTTAATAGAGAAATGCAGAAACAAACTTATGAGGTCCTAAAAGCTCCAACAATCACCTAAAGACATTTCCCTGGTGGACTCAGAAACACAAACAAAGATCATCAAACAGAGTAGGAAAGTACACATCAGAAAGTTTGTGTTACATCTAAGGAAATCAGAAGTTCAGAGAGACGTACATATAAAGAAAGGAAGAGCAAAGAGAAGAGCTTACCTCAAATTTGGAGAGTCAGTACACACAATGTGCTGGTGAAGAGATATAGAATATCATCTCAAATATGAAGCTTCACAACCCAAAAAACAAACAACACTTTGCAGTCGTGGTCATAGAAGCTCCTAATTTGCTCACTAATGAATCTTAATGATGTTCATCTGCAAAATAGAGAGAATGATTATATATTGTTCAGTTATTTATTTCCATCTCCTTGAAATTAACACTCCCACTTTTCTTAACACATGATTAAATAACTAAATTGCAATCAAGAGAACCTTCTACTTTGTCATGAAATTACGTCAAAGAAGTCTATGGATTTTACGTGCATAGTTAGACATTACACCAC
>NW_025881536.1:0-21961 GCF_002878395.1 Capsicum annuum
TACCAAAGAAAAATAATTTTGGGATTATTATACCACCATTTGGGTGGATAACTTATCCCGGGACTAATAATTAGTCCCGGGATAAGTTATGCCAAATATTTACAACCAAACGACGAATAAAAAGTTTTATCCCAGAATTATTATTTTATACCGGGATTATTTGCAAACCAAACAGCCCCGAAGTGGACAAGGTCATTACACCTGCCCCCTAGCCATAGCCATACTTGTAAATACGATTTTCCTTTTAAATAGAATATTGCAACTTGTGGTCCATGAGCTTTTAATTTGTTTATGCAAGTTAAACAACTTAAAATGTATATATGCCTAGATTTTTTATTTAAACAGCTACATAAAATACACTAATTAAAGGCATAAATACATTAAAAATGCAACTTAAAATGTATTTACCGTGACTACAAAAGGGCCCTGACAGTGGGCGGGAATTTTAATGAAATCATTCGTGCTTCAAAGAAAAATTGAAGCAAAGAGTATATACTTTCCTTCTCTCGCGCTATATACACACAGTCATTTTCTTTGGAATAAATATATTCAGGATTATTTTATCTTGCGTTTGGCTGAAGGTTGGGGGTGTTGGGTCTGGGTTGGGTCTGGATCGGATCTAGGATCGAGTTTGGGGTTAGGGGCTAAGGGTAGTAAGGTTAGGCGGGATAAGGGAGCTTCTAGGTTGCAAGTTAGGTCTTGGAATATCGGTACTTTGCAGGGTAACTCTATAGAGCTGGTGAAGATTCTTAGAAAGAGGAGGGTTAGTGTAGCGTGTGTCCAGAAAACTAAATGGGTAGGCACTAAAGCGAGAGACGTGGATAGATATAAGTTGTGATACTCGGGTAGTGTGAGACATAGAAATGGGGTAGGTATCTTAGAAGATGAAGATCTTAGGGAGCAGGTGGTAGAGGTAAAGAGAGTTAGTAAGAGACTGATGTCTATTAAGTTGGTCATGGGAGGGTCTTCGGTGAACGTTATTAGTGCCTACGCCCCGTAAGTAGGTTTGGACGAAGAGGAGAAGAAGGAATTATGGGAGGTTTTAGATGAGGTGGTGAGGAGCATCCCGAACACTGAGAAGCTTTTTATGGAAGGGGATTTCAATGGGTATATTGGGTCTTTGTCGAGAGGGTATGATGATGTACATGGCGGTTTCGGTTTTAGTGAGCGGAATAAAGGAAGATTTTCTCTGCTGGATTTTTCTAGGGCTTTCGGGTTGTGGATAGCAAATTCGAGCTTTTCGAAGAAGGAGGATCACGTTATTACGTTTTATAGTTCAGTAGCCAAGACTCAGATAGACTTTTTGCTTCTTAGAAAGGGGGATAGAGCACTATGTAAAGACTGTAAAGTCATACCTAGCGAGAATCTCTCGACTCAACATAGGTTGGTAGTGATGGACTTGGTTATCAATAAGGACAAAAAGAAGAGAAGTGGGGAGGCACGACCCAGGATTAAGTGGGGTAGCTTGACTTTGGCTAGTGCTTTGGAGATGAAAGAGAAGTTGAAGAGTAAGGGAGCTTGGGAGAGTAGAGGGGGTGTGGATAATATGTGGGAGACGACTGCCAGTTGCATTAGGAAGACCGCTAGAGAGGTGTTGGATGTCTCGAGAGGTCGATCTGGCAAATATCGAGGAGACTGGTGGTGGAACGAAGAGGTCAAAAGAAAGATGGAGTCTAAGAAGGTGGCTTATGCTAAGTTGGTTGAGAGCAAGGATGATGAGGAAAGGCATAATAATAAGAAGGAGTATAAGGTAGCTAGAAGAGAGGCTAAGTTAGCAGTTATGACAGCTAAGACAGCAACTTTTGAGAGTTTGTATGTGGTTTTAGAGGAGAAAGACAGAGATAAGAAGTTGTATAGGATGGCGAAGGCCAGGGAGCAGAGGGCTCGTGACCTTAACCAAGTGAAGTGCATCAAAGGAGAGGATGGTATAGTGTTGGTTGAGGATGCCCTCATTAGAGAAAGGTGGCAGTCCTATTTTCATAAATTTTTGAACGACGAGAGGGACAAAAGTTTTGTGTTGGGAGAATTAAAGATATCTGAGGAGGGTCGCAATTATAGCTATTGTAGGCATATCGAGGTTGAGGAGGTCAAGGGAGCTATTTGTAGGATGCGGCAGGGTAGGGCGACGGGGCCAGACGAGATTCCAGTAGATTTTTGAAAGAGCACTAGTGGGGCAGGTCTGGAGTAGTTGACAAGGTTATTTAACATTATCTTTAGAGCTGCTAAGATGCCTGAAGCGTGGAGGTGGAGCACAATGATTTCAGTGTATAAGAACAAGGGAGATATTCAGAGTTGTAACAACTATAGAGGTATTAAGTTGTTGAGTCATACTATGAAGGTTTGGGAAAGGGTGGTAGAGTTGAGGATAAGGAGGATCGTGATGATCTATGAGAATCAGTTCGGTTTTATTCCTGGTCGCTCGACCACTGAGGCCATTAACCTTGTGAGGATATTAGTGGAGCAGTTTCGAAAAAGAAAAAAGGACTTGCACATGGTGTTTATTAATCTAGAGAAGACATATGACACAGTTCCCAGGGAGATTCTGTGGAGGTACTTGGAGGCTAGAGGGGTGCCCGTGGCATACACTAGGTCGATTCAGGATATGTATAATAGTGCGAAGACTCGTGTGAGGACGGTAGATAGAGATTCAGAGCACTTCACAGTTTTGATAGGGTTGCCTCATGGATCGAATCTTAGCCCGTTTCTTTTTGCCTTGGTGATGGATGTTTTGACGCGACATATTCAAGGAGAGGTACCTTGGTGTATGTTATCTGCAGATGATGTGGTTCTGATTGACGAGACTCAGAGTAGAGTTAATGATAAGTTGGAGATTTGGAAATAGACGTTTGAATCTAAAGGTTTTCGGTTAAGTAGAACTAAGATGGAGTACTTGGAGTGTAAGTTCAGTGTTATGTCGCAAGAAGATAGAGTGGTTGTGAAGCTAGACTCTCAGGTCATCCAGAAGAGGGAGAGTTTCAAGTATCTGGGGTCTATAATTCAGGGTAATGGTAAGATTGACAAGGATGTCACCCATCGTATTGGGGCAGGGTGGTTGAAGTGGAGGCTCGCTTCGGGAGTCCTTTGTGATAAGAAGGTGCCCCCGAAGCTTAAAGATAAGTTCTATAGAGTGGTTGTCCGGAAGGCTATATTGTATGGAGCGGAGTGTTGGCCAGTTAATAACTCCCACATCCAAAAGGTGAAGGTAGCAGAAATGTGAATGTTGCGATGGATGTGTGGACATACCAGGAAAGATAGGGTGAGGAATGAGATTATTCGGGAGAATGTGGGAGTTGCCTCGGTGGAGGATAAGTTGCGAGAAATAAGGCTACGTTGGTTCAGGCATATGATTAGGAGGGGCCCTGATGCTCTAGTGCGAAAGTGTGAGACTCTGGCTATGGATGGTTTTAGGTGATCTAGAGGTAGACCGAAGAAATATTGGAGGGAGGTGATTAGGCATGATATAGAGTTATTACAGCTTACAGAGGACATGACCCTTGATAGGAAAGTGTGGAGAACGTGGATTAGGGTAGAGGGTTAGGGGGTGGGAGCACGGCGGTAGTAATAGGGGGGTTTTTGGTTCGTAGTGTTGTCGCTGTAGTTTTTGAGGCTAGTGGTGTTGGCTTTTTTGCATCCCGTACTAGTTTATTATACACTTATCTTTTGTGTTTGTTATACTATTAGTTTGTTTTGTGTACCATACTAGTTTATATGCGCTTACTTTTTGTATTTGTTATACTGTTATCGTCCTAAACCGGGGGTCTATCGGAAACAGCCTCTCTACTTCTCTTGAGGTAGTGGTATGGTCTGCGTACACTCTACCCTCCCCAGACCCCACTAGGTGGGAATACACTGGGTATGTTGTTGTTGTTGTTGTTGTTGTATCATTTATATCATAGTGATAGAATAAGGGCCCGTTTGGTCATGGATATTTTTCCCTTTTTTCCAAAAAAAAAAATTCGAAGTTGGAAATTATGGTTTTTGGCGATAAAACTTTGAAAAACAATTCTGGAATAAAATTCCGAAAATGGAAAACAACTTTTTGTTGTTTTCTCTTTTTTCCACTTCCAATTTCAACTTCCATTATTATTACATATAACTTCAATCTTTAAATTTTTATACAAACACCTCTTATTAACTAAATTCTGTAATTTTTTTAAAAAGACCAAATTCAATAAAATAATTAATTCAAGTAAAAATAATTAAGAATTTTCATCAACAAATTTAAGAATGTATAAAATATATTTATATCTATCAATCATATTTATCAAAATATATTTTTCCCTATTTAATCAATTATGGTTAGATAAACTTATTTAGCTCGTGTTTGTGATATTTTTATTCAAATTTTAGAAGAATAACAATCATAATAATTAGTTTGTTGTTAATTATTTTATCAATTGAAGACGTATAAATTATTTTCTCAACATTTGGTTGTATGTTAGTAGGTAAATTAGTAGTTGTGTGATTTTAATAATTTTTAAAAGTTGAGGGCATAAAATCATATTTAAAAAAGATTTTTCAAAAATCTAAAAAAAAATGTTTCAAAAAAACATGGTCAAACACAACTCCAACTCCAACTTCATCTTCAACTCTAACTCCGGAAAAAAGTAATTTTCATGGCCAAACGGCTACTAAGTTATCTCATATACATGATGGGATAACTAATCTCGGAATAGCTAATCCCGTGATAACTTTTTCCCAACCAAACTACTTATCTCATCATTTATATCATAGTGATGGAATAAGTTATCTCATATACATGGTGGAATAACTAATGTGGAATAATTAATCCCGAGATAACTTATTCTCAACCAAATGGTCGTGTTTTTACACTTGTTTAGGACCGAACCGTTGTTCTTATTATTGCGGATTCAACACGGGAGAATTAATACAAAAAGAAAAAAAGGATATATAAGTGAAACTTGGAAGTATTACTCTGGTCTAAATGGGAGCATGTCAAATCATTGACATCAATAGCTTGAATACAAGTATGATAGCTCCCTTCAAACTTGAAATTTCAGCCAATTCTAGTTGGAGAAGTAACATCTAAACCTTCGGCTGAGATCATATTTTTTTCCTCTTCTTCTGTGTTACTTTGGTTAGACTATATACTATATGAACCCTCACTTCTTTTAAAGCTCATTTCATGTCCTCGTCGTACTAAAATGAAATAAAAGTGAAGAACACGAATAAGTTATATATATATATAGAAATAATGATATTAGAGAATGAATGATGAAATCCTGCTAGGCAGTTCTACCCTATGCGTTCAACTACATGTTTTTCTTTCCTCCTGCATTAAAATTGGGTGCTGCTACTTTCTGGAAAATGGGGATATCATATTTCACTGAGAAAGATGATGGAGCCATAAAATGTGGAGAAGTATTTTTTTGATGAAACTACTGATTCTAATCAATCAATCTATATTCCCATGTCATCACTAACTATTGATTAGGACTTGAGAGGTACATGAGAACCAAAGATTAACAATCCAAAGTAAATTCCACAATTTGAAAGGTAAAACTGACGAGAAAAGACCGTGGCGTAGAGAGCACAAAAGCTGTAGCACCAGAAAACGTTGAAACAACTCATGTCTCTGAATCACATCACCAGTTTACAGTAAAGACATGGAACATACAGCAAACATCTGTGAGTGGAGAATCTTGATAAAAAGAAATTTCTGATCTTGTCTATAACATCTCCCAAGTCTCAATCATACAAAAAAAGTACCATTATGTATAACTACTCCAATATGTGGCAATTCGTAACAAAATCATTGGTGTTGTTAACATACTTGGTCCAAAAATACGGAGACGGAGATGCTCAAAGCCTATTTCAAGCCAAGACTTTGACTCTCCATTGTAATGAATTACAGCAGCCTTCTTCACATTCTCAACTTTGGTCTTATTCTGATAGCCCAAACCAAGCATGTGCCATGACGAGTCAATTGGATGAACAAGACCTTTGAATGCAATCAAAGCAGGAGGCAGTGTTCCAAGTTTCCTCACTGTCAAGTTTGACTTCAGATTCTACAATGATCAAAAAGATTCAGAATTAAAACCAAAAGCCTATTTATTTTCTATTCACCAGAAAATTGAGGAAACGCTGAGGACTAGATTACATGATTTCAAGTTGAATTGCAACTATAAGTAGTTCAAATTATTCAAACATTTTCAGAATTGAAATAATAGATAAATCCTGAGTGGCATAATACAACAGAATTTAGTCCCCCAACATCTAATCTACACCAATCCCATTAATCAAAAATAGGTAAAGCAAAGATTCCATGCCACGCTAATACCTTGTCGAAATAACAATGGACAAAAAAATTAGACAATAAAGACCTCTAGAACTTTTAAAGTTCTTAATCACAATATCTGTGATGTGTCGAATCATTAAAACCAAGACCGTAAAGCTTATCTCATATAACAAGGAAAAATGCTGAAATAGAATGTACTTGTGTCTCCTATATGAACATGTCATTAGAAAAAAAGTTAACTGAGCCACAAAAGAAGACAACTTATATGAAGACATAGGCAGGAATCCAGGAATAACTGCAGCTTTTGAAAGATCAAACAAAAAGTAATCTCCAGCTCTTGAAAGATATAAAAATTATAATCTCATGGAATTTAGAAAATTAACATATTTAAAGATTAGGTTAAGAAATCGTGAAGATCTGATTAACTCTTTAAGCCATGCATGATAACTATCTCTTATATTTGTCTTTCTCCACGCACGCGAATCAAAGATATTCATCCATAAGCCCATGCACACTCGTCTGGGTTCAAATTCTTTGCTATCCGAGGATGAGAAAAATTGAAGTAATTTCTGAATCGCTTAGACATCACCCACTTATCTTCTCACCTTTGCAGGTCTCAACAGCTCCATTCACCTTACCATTCAGGTCTATGTCCCACAAGGGTGATAGGTCACAATGAACGACAACATCGTCGTCTAAGAAAACCATTTTATCAAGGTTTGGAAAGAGCTGCAAAATACAACACAAAAATCTCAAGCTTGTACCGGCAAGAGAGCATACATATCTACCACGTGAAAGATGAGATGCAAAAATGTGAAAAAATAAAGTGGCAAAATAGGGAAATCCAAATTTGAAAGCGAACCAAAAGCAAGAAGGAGAAGAAAATTAAACAGAAGAAATATTCTGTATAACACGAGATTCTTGCTGAAATGAAAAGCACTTGGGGCTACACAGTTGCAGTCTTTATGGGACATTTTCTAAATGACGGAACAAGAAGAAGAAAATGAGGAGCGAATAAATGCTAACATATGCTCTTCATGGTCCAATTTAAGTATTTTAACAAACACTGACACACAGTAAGGGATGCAATGGTTTTGTTCATAAGGACTGGAAGCTTGAAAATTGTTAGCAGATATGCTATGAGAAGCGCAACATAAGACACTGCTTTTCCATTCTATTGGCAAGTAAATGGAAAATGATTGTGGAGCTTAATAATCTGTTACCTTTAGCAATATGCAAACATACAATTTGGGTAAGGAGTGGAAAACCATATGCCTCTGCTTACGTGTATATAATGAATAAGTTGATAATGTTCACATACTGCTAATGTATAAATACTAAATTCTACAGAGGAAGTCTCAACAATTGACTGAAATTTAGGTTGAGATTGATGAAGCAATTCCACAGTAGGCAGTTTGGTTGAGCAATAATTTTGCATGATTAAAACTATCATTTGTCTCTGTATTTATCCTGAAATTGTATTTCTGAGGGGTCATGACTAAAAATTTAAAACCAGTGTTATCCATCCAACAGGCTGCAGGATAGATGCATATGACACAGAGAGGGATAAAGGGTAAGCCTTATAGACTTAACAGTTTAATTTTTGCTTTTTATTTTGCTGTTTTTTGTTTTGATATGGTAAATAAAAAAACCTCCCCTCTGCACCATATCCCTATGCAGGAGCTCAACAGCAGCCGTTCCCACTTTTGCTCCATTATTGACTTGAATACCCAACCTTGTCCATCCTAGGTTATCCCTCTCTTGTCAAGCCATTTTGACCAGACAATTTCATCCTTCCAAATTATAAGTTAGAGCAACAGAAGACAATTTATGCCATATGAAAAAGTGTTAACTCTGGCAAATATATGCGGATATGATTTAGCAAGGATATGTATTTTGGACTTCTAGCCTGCAATTTTGAGGCAAAAGAGTGTGGAGTAATATCACTGAGATTGGCAGCTGCAATATGATTTCCATGGTAATATTTTCGAATCCCATAATGGCTCTCAACTGCTTCAAAAACTGGAACATTTTCTCTTGTCAACCACTCAAACTGATGAATACCTTCAACTTCCACAATAGCAGGAGAGACGGGATTCAGTGCAAACCATGAATGCATGCCTGCATATGTTTTCTTATCAGTAATGACATGGAAAACAATCTTTTCAGGCTTCAGAGATGACTGCACGGCAGAATTGACGACAACTGATGCAGCTAGGATGTTATCAGTCAACAGTACAAACTGGTGTAATGAGTTGTCAGAAAGCAAAGGGAGTAGTTCTGGTGAAGGTAACTGTTTGCGTGCATGAGCATTGCTCAAGTATTCATCAGTCAACCGTAGTGAAAGACAGTGAATTTCTTTTGGAACTGCACTTGCAGCAAAATGTTTATTTGTGAACTCTGCAAACTTTGCTTCCCTGATCTCCCTTTCAGATATCTCCATTTGTAAAATAGTGAATTCATCATATGAAAAGAAAAATGTAAAAGGGAAGTTTAATAAGTGCTATATACAGATCATCACAGAATCTGAATGCATGCATAGGCATCAAAGGAACCACAACTATGTGGTAAATAATATATCACTAAATGGTTCAGTCTCTTCACTTTCGGTGTCGCACCGTGCCCACACGACGTGAGTGTGGGATCCATACTGGTTAGTCAACTGATTTTGGATACTTTGACCAAACTCGACGGAGAAATTCGAGACAGGTATAATGATTTCTGTACTTGAAACAAAAGCTAAGGTGAAAGAGAAGAAAATAACATATCTTTTCTCCCCAGAATACTTTGTAAGTTTTCCACATAATGTCTCGTAACATAAAACTCTATTTTTAGATATTTGAGTTATTTTTAGCTGAATCCCCACACCCGTATCCGTGACCCAACAACAACAACAACATACCTAGTGTATTCTTACATAGTGGGGTCTGCGGAGGGTAACATGTACACAGTCCATACCACTACCTCCGAAGAAGTAGAGAGGTTGTTTCCGATAGACCTCCAACTCAAGATCAAAGACAGTAAACAAAGTCGAAATAAAACATGAAACAAGATGGAATAACAGAAAATAACAACTACAAAGTAGTACTCAACACTATCAAACCGGGAGCACACCCCTCACACCCATCCTCCTACGACTACTGGCAACGCTACACCAAAGCACTCCTATCTTACTAGCTACGCTCCACCCACCCACACTAGCCCTCTAACCTGATTCGCGCCTTTCACAACTTCTTATCTAGGGTCATGTCCTCACTAAGTTGTAACTAATCCATATCACTTCTAATCACCTCCCTCTAGTATTTCTTCGTCCTACCTCTACCCCGTCTGAAACCATCCGAAGCTAACCTCCCACACCTACGAACTGGGGCATCAGTGCCCCTCCTCATCATATGCTCAAACCATCTCAACCTCACTTCTCACTACTTGTCCTCCACCGAAGACACACCCACCTTCTCCCGAATAGTCTCATTCCTAACCCTATCTCCCCTAGTAAGCCCACACATCCAACGCAACATCCTCATTTCCGTCACCTACAACTTCTGGATATGAGAGTTCTTAACTGGCTAACACTCTGCTTCATAAGCATGGCCGGACGGACTGCCACTCTATAAAATTTACCTTTAAGCTTGGGAGGCACCTTCTTATCATACAAAAATCCCGAGGCAAGCCTTCATTTCACCCACCCTACTTCAATACGATGAGTGACATCCTTGTCAATCTCTCTATTCCCTTGAATCATCGACACAAGTTACTTAAAACTATTCCTCTTACAGACAACCTTGGAATCCATCTTCACTATCGCCTCGTCCTCAAGCATCAGGTCACTGAACTTGCACTCCAAGTACTCCGTCTTGGTCCTACTCAACCTGAACCCTTTAGACTCCAGGTTTTGTCTCCAAACCTCCAACTTATTATTCACACACACGCACACCGAGTCTCATTAATCAAAACTACATTATCCTCAAATACCATACACCAAGGCAACTTTCCTTGAATACGCCGCGTCAAAACATCTATCACCAATGCGAATAAAAACGGGCTAAGAGTAGATCCCTGGTGCAACCCTGTCAAAACAGGGAAATACTCTGAATCTCCTCCCACCATCCTCACCCGAGTCTTCGCTCCATCATACATGTCCTTAATCGATCTGATGTACTCCACAGGAACCCTTTTGGCCTCCATGCATCTCCAAAGGACCTTCCTAGGGACTTTGTCGTATGTCTTCTCCAGGTCAATGAACACCATGTGTAAGTCCTCTTTCTCTCCCTATACAACTCCATTAGTCTCCGCACAAGGTGAATTGCCTCTGTCGTCGAGCGACCAAGCGTAAAACCAAACTGATTCTCCAAAATAGACACGATCCTCCTCAACCTCCGCTCCACCACCCTCTCCAAAATCTTCATAGTGTGACTCAACAACTTAATACCCCTGTAGTTGTTGCAACTCTCAATGTCACCCTTATTCTTGTATAACGGAATAATCGTACTCCATTTACAAGCCTCGGGCATCTTCGTCGTCCTGAAAATGCCATTAAACAGACCAGTCAGCCACCTTAAACTTGCCCCACCCGTATACTTCCAAAAATCCACTAAGATCTCGTCAGGCCCCATCGCCCTACCCCTACGCATCCTACGAATAGCCTCTTTGACCTCCTCCGCCTTTATACGCCTACAATAACCAAAATCACGACACCCCCTACCCCGTATACATACTCCGCATCTTAAATTTTAGATCACGTACGATCCGACCTCTAGACCTGCACCTGTATTGGACACACGCACCCAAGTCCAAGGAACTTACAGCAAACTTCTTTTTCTTGGGTCTTTGATAAATTACGATACATCAAACATAAAACAGCAGCATCTAGTTCATTGCATAGCAAACATCACAATGAAAACGTGCAGCAAAATATATAACAGTAGGACCACATTCAGAGAAGAAAAAGTATTGATGACCTCAAACAAACAGGCCACGTAGACAGGAGGAAGGGTTCTTTGCCATTAATGACTCAATCTCATGCGTTCATTCTGCTATTCATATATTTCTGTATTTTTCCTTTTCCAAAACAAAGTGGGGAAAAGAAGTAACTCAACCAACCCCCATGAGTGTGCATGATACCCAAAACAAAAGGCAAGAGTAACAATAAAGCAAAATGGAAATGCAGAATTAACGCAGCTAGAAATAAATAGTACACAAATAAAGAGAGAGATCGATTACATGCACAAACCATTCCCTTCAACATCAAAGCAAATTCTTTTGTGCTGTGTTTCTTGTTTTTTATTTCAGAAACCAGTTGACTATATGACTCTGGGAGCTTCAAGCCAGCAGGTACTTCCTCAGAGTTCACTTGATTGAGGATCTTAACAAAATCCTTGACAAGCTTCTGCTGAAACAGAAAAAATGTCAAAGGCTTGGGCTAAGGAAAAGTATCCCACTTAAACTTCTCGGGAAAAAAAGGGAAAGGCATTCAACTTAAACGCTCAACAGAAAATTGGAAAACGATGACATGAAACCAGTAACTAGAAATGTAGATGAAAGTTTATTTACCCCTGAACCATCAGATCGCCCAAGGAGCTTTGATCCCAATCTTCTGCCTAAACAAACTGAAGATCAATGTGAAGGAAATGAAATTATGGTTTCTCAAGTACAATCACAAGGAAAATGGAAACTAGCATCCTTAACAGACAATATCTGGATTAGAAAGGAGCAGCAAATACAAGCATCATAACTAGATCCAACAACGAAACCAAATTCAAAAAGGACTTGTATACACACAACTGGGGTCCCAAAAACCAAAACAGTCTGTCCAGCAAAAGCTTCTTATATGATTTCTTTGTAACAGAGAAACAGCATTTAAAAGTATACCAAAGCAACTGAATGATTGTTGGGTTCAATATGTATGGAAGAAGTGTGAATAGAAAATGGAGGGAAAAAATAGTGGAGGGAACGAGACACTAATTTAGAAAGTGTACTACCAAATTGAAAAGTTTACTAAATATGAGAACTTTGGAGTGTTTTTAATAAAGAATACTTACTCCACATGGATAGTGAGGAAAGAACAAAGTGGTGCCTCGCGCCGTCGTCGTCGTCGCTTGCTCGACTTCGGCTTCCGCAAACTATTGCAATGTTTTGAACTGAACTGATGCACTGTTTCGAACTGAACTGATGCTTCGAAAAGATGCAACCATTCAGTAAAATGACACACTGATTCAAGAAATGGCATGCCTGTTCGGAAAAGACACACTGTTTGAACGAATAGACATAATTTTTCAGGAAAGGTTACACCTTTATAAGAGAACCATTGCCTCTTTTCAGAAGAGGCATGCTATGGCTATATAAGCCTGTTTTCATCCACAGGTTTAGACATGAAAAATGATTTCTGAAACACAAACTCTTCTTGTCTTCAAATATTCTGTGTGATCAATCCGACTGTTGAGTGAGTTCGTAAAATCCGACAATTTGAGGTACCGTTATTTTTTGGATTGAAGGCCATTTTATCCTGGGAGGAAGATTCCATAACCTCGGGTACAGTGAGGGGAATTATTCTTTAAGGACACTTCGTGAAGTCGGGGGACTTAGTCTAAATTTCTGTTTCATCTTTTTTTGAATATTAACACACTTCTAAGATAGATTATTCATAATCTGGTGTTGAAGGTGTTAAGAAACTTCATAACTTCTTGTCTTGAACTTGACCTTGCTTTGAACTTTGTGTTGCTTATATACAGATTCTTGTACCAGAACTACATACAATATAATAATCTTAAGGAATAATTCAGAATCTGTATTACTTGTTTTTGGAGATTAAAGTTTTAAGCTTTCTACTCCGTTTGAATATAACTAGTGATTAGAAGACATAAAATCTTCGTCACAAGTTTAAAATTCACTCGGTTGACAATTGGAAGTCATAAAAACTTCATTGTTAACTAGAAACAAGAAGAAGAGTTTAAAGTTGCTTAACTTTATAAGTAGTATTCTGAAAATACTAAATATTATTGCCTTGTGGTGATAGGAAAAATGACTAACAATAGTCTAATTCAAGATGCGGCTACGACTGTGGGGGGAAACAGTATTGCCTCAACAAGTCGAGCAAATGTTCCGCAACCAATGGCACCTGTGGAGAAGCCCAGAAAATCTGCGGGCATTGACTTTAAGCGATGGAAGTAAAAGTTGTTCTTTTACCTCACCACTCTATGCCTTCAAAGGTTCACTAGTGAGGATGCTCCTGAGGTGCCCGAGGGAACCTCGGACAAAAAACATTTCATGATTGTAGAAGCTTGGAAACACTCGAACTTCCTTTGCAGGAATTATATATAGAGCGGTCTCCAAGACGACCTCTATAATGTTTACAGTGGAACTAAGACAAATAAGGAATTGTGGGGGGCACTTGAACGAAAATATAAGATAGAGGATGTGGAAATTAAGAAATTCTTTGTCGCAAGGTTCCTGGATTTTAAAATGATAGATATCAAATCAGTTGTCTCTCAAGTGCAGGAATTGCAAGTAATCATCCACGATCTCTTAGCAGAAGGTATATCTTTGAAACATACCTTAGTTGAACAAATTGAAAATGTTCTTGGAACTCACTTAAACTGTTTTATAGGTTTGATTGTGAATGATGCATTTCAAGTAGCAGTGATTATTGAGAAGCTACCACCTATGTGGAAAAACTTCAAAAACTACTTAAAGCACAACCGCGAGGAGATGACTGTCGAAGATCTTATTGTCCTACTACATATTGAAGAGGATAATAAGACTGCCGAGAGAAGGTCAAAAGGGAATTTTGCAATTAATGAAGCACATATTGTGGAAGATGACCAAAACAATTCTAAGAAAAGGAAGAAAGTTGAACAAGGAAGCAATCAACCCAAGAAGAAATTCAAGGGAAAATGCTTCAATTCTGGCAAGATTGGCCACAAGTCCACGGATTGTTGCATCCCGAAGAAAGGCAAGAAAAAGGATCAAGCAAATATGATTGAATCCAACAAAGAATGCGATGATCTGTGTGCTATGTTCTCAGAATACAACTTGGTGAGAAATACTAGCTAATGGTGGATGGATTCTGGTGCCACCCGCCATGTATGTGCCAACAAAGATTTATTTTCATCATTTGCTCCGGCTCAAGTAGAAGAAATGATCTACATGGCTAACACCGCTACTGCTAAGGTAGAAAGAATAGGAAAAATATGCTTGAAAATCACTTCAGAAAAGGTCTTGACACTTTACAATGTCTTGTATGTTCCAGAGTTACGTAGGAATTTAATTTCTGTTTCACTTATATACAAGAACGGATTTAAATGTGTAACCATTTCTGGGAAAATTGTAATTAGCAAAGGAGAAATGTATGTAGGAAAAGGCTATCTCACCGAGGGCCTTTATAAGATGAATGTAATGAATGTTGAAACAAATAAAAGTTCAAATTCTTCTTATTTGCTTGAGTCTTATGATTTATGGCATGAACATTTAGGCCATTTTAATTACAAAATGCTACGAAAATTTAGTCTTTGAAGTTTTGCCAAACTTTGAGTGCAATAAATCAAAGTGTCAAACATGTGTGGAATCAAAGTATGCAAAGCATCCTTATAAGTCTATTGAAAGGAATTCCAATCCCTTAGACTTAGTATACACTGACATTTGTGATATGAATCAACACCATCACGTGGTGGAAAAAAGTATTTCATAACTTTTATTGACGATTGCACTAGATATTGTTATGTCTATTTGCTAAATAGTAAGGATGAAGCAATAGATACGTTTAGGCAATAGAAAACTGAAGTTGAAAATCAATTAGATAGAAAGATAAAAATTATAAGAAGTGATAGGGGCAAAGAATATGAATCTCCCTTCGTCGAAATATGTGTAGCGAATGGAATCGTCCATCAAACTACGGCTCCGTATTCACCTCAATCTAATGGAATTGTGGAAAGGAAAAATCAAACTTTGAAGGAAATGATGAATGTCTTACTTATAAGTTCTAATTTACCGTAAAACTTATGGGGGGGAGGCTATCCTTACAGCCAATCGTATACTCAACAGAGTTCCCCATAGTAAGACACAATTAATTTCTTATGAAAAATAGAAAGGAAGAAAACCCAACTTGAAATATTTTAAAGTATGTGGGTGTCTAGCAAAGGTCCAAATTCCTATGCCTAAAAGGGTTAAGATAAAACCTAAGACGGTGAAATACGTATTCATAGGATATGCTAAAAGTAGTAAAGCATGTCGATTTTTGGTTCATAAATCCGAACATCCAGATATTAATGAAAATACAGTAATTGTTGAATTCTTTGAAAACATTTATCTGTATAAAACTAGACATAAACAGTCTAGTGGGGGGTCTAAATGACCTCAAAATGAACCAAGTGAGAATTTACATAATAAAGAAAATCTAAGACATAGTGCACGTCAAAGAACGTCTACTTCATTTGGATCGAATTTTGTAACATTTATCTTAGAAAATAAGCCTCAAACATTTAAGGAAGGGATGGCATCTTCGGACTCATCTTTTTGGAAAGAGGTAGACAATAGTGAGATTGATTCAATCTTAAGCAACCATACATGGGAAGTGGCTAATCTTCCTCCCTAAATAAACCTTTAGGTTCTAAATGGATCTTCAAAAGAAAGATGAAAGCGGATGGTACTATTGACAAATACAAGGAAAGACTTGTAGTAAATGGCTTTAAACAAAAATAAGGTCTTGATTACTTCGATACATACTCGCCAGTAACAAGGATAACATCAATTTAAATATTAATTGCCTTGGCTGTGGTATCTGGTCTTGAAATCCATCAAATGGATGTGAAAACAGCTTTCCTAAATGGAGAATTAGAGGAAGAAATATACATAGAACAGCCTGAGGGTTTTGTGGTTCCAGAAAAGGAAAACAAGGTGTGTAAACTTATTAAGTCATTGTATGGACTAAAGCAAGCACTAAAATAATGGTATGGGAAGTTTGACCATACCATGTTGGCAAACGGATTCAAAATAAATGAATATGATAAATGTGTTTATATTTCAAACATTCCGAATCACCGAGTCATTGTTTGTTTACATATGGATGATATGTTGATCATCAGTAGAAACATTTCAGACATAAATACAATAAAACGAATGCTCAAAAGCAAGTTCGATATGAATGACCTTGGAGTTACGGATGTGATCTTAGGTATAAGAATCCATAGAACTCCACAAGGGTTGGCATTGTCACAGTCCCATTATATCAAAAAGGTACTTGACAAATTCAAGTATATGGAATTCGGTATTGCCAAGACTCCTTTGGATGTGAGCTTTGCACTTCGAAAGAATAAAGGTAAAAGCGACTCACAATTGGAGTACACAAGAGTATTGGGATGTTTAATGTATATAATGAACTGTACACGACCAGATATAGCATGCGCTATTAGTAAATTGAGTCGGTACACAAATAATCCCAACAAAACTCATTGGATGGCAATGAAAAGAGTTTTGGGGTATCTTAAATACACTCAAGACTATGCCTTGCATTGTAATAAATATCCCATGGTACTTAAAGGATATAGTGATGCAAATTGGATCACAGGATCGAACGAATTAAAATCTACAAGTGGATATGTATTTACTAGCGGTGGAGGAGCAGTCTCTTGGAAATCATCCAAACAGACTTGTATTTCTCGCTCTACAATGGAATCTAAATTTATCATATTGAATAAAGCCGGTAAAGAAGCAGAATGGCTCCAGAATTTCTTAGAAGATATTCTTTATTGGCCCAAACCAGTGGCACCAGTATGTATACACTGTGATAGCCAAGCGGCAATAGGTAGGGTAGGGAGCATGATGTACAATGGTAAATCTTATCACATATGATGGAGACATAATATCGTTAGGGAACTTCTCTCTAGTGGAATTATCACTGTTGACTATGTAAGGTCAAAGGGATAATGTGTCAGATCCACTTATAAAAGGCCTATCTAGAGAAGGAGTAGAACGGACATCCAAGAGAATAGGTTTAAGGCCTAAAACAAGTCAGCATTGTGTCTGACAGGTTCAACATTGTCAATTACCCAACTCATTCTCATGATGTAGACAATGTTTGGTAAACAAGGTTAAGACTTAAGGTGAAAATTTTTTCTAATGATTATCTAAATTTGGCAGATTTGACCAAATAGTTTAATCTACAGGATTGAACGTATAGAAATTACCTATGTGAGGGCGAAGTGGAAGTTGCTTCAAAGGGAATGTTAGTAAAGGCCTATTATCTAAGCTCACATAAAACCGGGACGTGTTCATGGCTGAAAAGAATAAAACCATGAGAAAGTCTAGGTGTACATTAAAGCTCGACGGTTCAAAGATATCAAATCTACTGATTGACCGAGTGCATTCGATGCATGTTCACTATGGAAAGTTCAAAGGGAAACCCACTTATCCAGATGCAATCAGTATTTTCTTGATGATCACATACTTGTCCGTAAAACTTTTACGAAAAATAGTCATTCCCCATTCATATGGGGGATTGTTGGTTTCAATATGTATGGAAGAAGTGTGAATGGAAAATAGAGGGAAGGAGACACTAAGTTAGAAAGTGTACTCCCAAATTAGAAAGTTCACTAAATCTCCCACATTGGTGGGAGAAGAGAACTTTGGAGTGTTTTTAATAAAGAATACTTACTCCACATGGATAGTGAGGCAAGAACAAGGTGGTGCCTCACGTTGTCATCGCCATCGCTCGCTCAGCTTGGCTTCAGTTTCGGATTTGGATTTGGATTTGGATTTGGATTTGGCAAATGATCAATCGATGAGATCTATCTTTTTGGACAAAATTTATTTGATCAAAATCTGATCCGAATATACCAAAGGAAAAATGATAGAAACGCAGGAAATTTTTCTGTATTTTATCCTCCATTTATATGCATGTATACAGCGAACTATTACAATGTTTCGAACTAAACTAATGAACTATTTCCAACTGAACTGATGCAATGTTATGAACTGATGCTTCGGAAAGATACAAACATTCAGTAAAATGACACACTGATTCATGAAATGGCATGCCTGTTCGGAAAAGACATACTGTTTGGATGAATAGACATGATTTTTCAGGAAAGGTTACACCTTTTTAAGAGAACCATTGCCTCTTTTCAGAAAAGCCATGTTATGGCTATATAAACCTACTTTCATCCACTAGCTTAGACATGAAAAATAATTTCTGAAACATAAACTCTTCTCGTCTTCAAATATTTTGTGTGATCAATCAAACTGTTGAATGAGTTCATAGAATCCGACAATTTGAGGTACCGCTATTGTTTGGATTGAAGGCCATTTTATCCTGGGAGGAAGATTCCATAACCTCGGGTACAGTGAGGGGAATTATTACTTAAGAACACTCCGTGAAGTCGCGGGACTTGATCTAAATTTTTGTTTCATCTTTTTCTGAATATTAACACACTTCTAAGATAGATTATTCATAATCTAGTGTTGAAGGTGTTAAGAAATTTCATAAGTTCTTGTCTTGAACTTGAACTTGCTTTGAACTTTGTGTTGCTTAAATACAGATTCTTGTACCCAAACTACATACAATATAACAATCTTAAGGAATAATTCAGAATCTGTATTACTTGTTTTTGGAGATTAAAGTTTTAAGCTTTCTACTCCTTTTGAATTTAACTAGTGATTAGAAGACATAAAATCTTTGTTATAAGTTTAAAATTCACTCGGTTGACAATTGAAAGTCATAAAAACTTCATTGTTAACTAGAAACAAGAAGAAGAGTTTAAAGTTGCTTAACTTTATAAGTAGTATTCTGAAAATACTAACTATTATTGTCTTTTGGTGACAGAAAAAGTGACTAACGATAGTCTAATGCAAGATGCGGCTACGACTGTGGGACCAGACAGTATTGCCTTAACAAGTCAAGCAAATACTCCACAACCAATGGCACCTGCGAAGAAGCCCGAAAAATTTACGGGCATTGACTTTAAGCGATGGCAGCAATAAATATTCTTTTACCTCACCACTCTATGCCTTCAAAGGTTCACTAGTGAGGATGCTCCTGAGGTACCCAGCGGAACCTCGAACAAAGATCATGTCATGATTGTAGAATCTTGGAAACACTCGAACTTCCTTTGTAAGAATTATATATTAAGTGGTCTACAAGATGACCTCTACAATGTTTACTGTGGAACTAAGACATCGAAGAAATTGGGGGAGGCACTTGAACAAAAATATAAGACTCGGTTGTCTCTCAAGTATAGGAATTGCAAGTAATCATCCACGATCTCTTAGCAGAAGGTATATCTTTCAAAAATACCTTAGTTGAACAAATTGAAAATTTTTTTAGTACTCACATAAACTGCTTTGTAGGTTTGATTGTGAATGATGCATTTCAAGTAGCAGCGATCATTGAGAAGCTACCACCTATGTGGAAAGACTTCAAAAACTACTTGAATCACAAATGCAAAGAGATGGCGGTCGAAGATCTTATTGTCCGACTACATATTGAAGAGGATAATAAGGCTGTCGAGAGAAGGTTAGAAGGGAATTCTACAATTAATGTAGCACATATTGTGGAAAATGACCAAAATAATTCTAAGAAAGGGAAGAAAGTTGATCAATGAAGCAATCAGCCCAAGAAGAAATTTAAGGGAAAATGCTTCAATTGTTGCAAGATTGGTCACAAGTCCACGGATTGTCGTGCCTCGAAGAAAGGCAAGAAAAAGGATTAAGCAAATATGATTGAATCCAATAAAGAATGCGATGATCTATGTGCTATGTTCTCAGAATACAACAATGGGAAATCCTCGCTAATGGTGGATGGATTCTGGTGCCACCCGTCATGTATGTGACAACAAAAATTTGTTTTCATCATTCGCTCTGGCTCAAGTAGAAAAAATGATCTACATGGCTAACACCGCTACTGCTAAGGTAGAAAGAACAGAAAAAATATGCTTGAAAATTACTTCAGGAAAGGTCTTGACACTTAACAATGTCTTGTATATTCCAGAGTTACGTAGGAATTTAATTTTTGTTTCACTTCTAGACAAGAACGGATTTAAATGTGTAACCATTTCTGTAAAAATTGTAATCAGCAAAGGAGAAATGTATGTAGGAAAAGGCTATCTCACCGAAGGCCTTTATAAGATGAATGTAACGAATGTTGAAACAAATAAAAGTTCAAATTCTTCTTATTTGCTTGAGTCTTATGATTTATGGCATGAACGTTTAGGCCACGTTAATTACAAAATGCTACGAAAACTGAGTAACTTAGAAGTTTTGCCAAACTTTGAGTGCAATAAATCAAAGTGTCAAACATGTGTGGAATCAAAGTATGCAAAGCATCCTTATAAGTTTGTTGAATGGAATTCCAATACCTTAGAATTAGTACACACTGACATTTGTGATATGAAGTCAACATCATCACTTGGTGGGAAAAAGTATGATTGCACTAGATATTGTTATGTCTATTTGCTAAATAGTAAGGATGAAGCAATAGATGCGTTTAGGCAATATAAAACTGATGTTGAAAATTAGTTAGATAAAAAGATAAAAATGATAAGAAGTGATAGGGGCATAGAATATGAATCTCCCTTCGCCGATATGTGGGAATCGTCCATCAAACTACGGCCCCGTATTCATCTCAATCTAATGGAATTACGAAAAGGAAAAATTGAACTTTGAAGGAAATGATTATCTTACTTATAAGTTCTGGTTTACCGTAAAAATTATGGGGGGAGGCTATCCTTACAGCCAATCGTATACTCAACAGAGTTCCCCATAGTAAGACACAATAAATTCCTTATGAAAAATGGAAAGAAAGAAAACCCAACTTCAAATATTTTAAAGTGTGGGGGTGTCTAGCAAAGGTCCAAATTCCTATGCCTAAAAGGGTTAAGATAGGACCTAAGACGTTGGACTACATGTTCGTAGGATATGCTAAAACTAGTTAAGCATGTCGATTTTTGGTTCATAAATCCGAACATCCGAATATTAGTGAAAATATAGTAATTGAATCAGACAAGTTGAATTCTTTGAAAACATTTATCCGTATAAAACTAGACATGAACAGTCTAGTGGGGGGTCTAAACAACCTCGAAATGAACCAAGTGAGAATGTACATAATGAAAAAAATCCAAGATGTAGTACACATCAAAGAATGTCTACTTCATTTGAATCTAATTTCGTAACATTTCTCTTATAAAATGAGCCTCAAACATTTAAGGAAGCGATGGCATCTTTGAATATATCCCTTTGGAAAGAGGCAGTCAATAGTGAGATTGATTCAATCTTAAGTAACCATACATGGGAATTGGTTGATCTTCCTCCCAGAAATAAACCTTTAGGTTCTAAATGGATCTTCAAAAGAAAGATGAAAGCGGATGGTACTATTGTAAAATACAAGGAAAGACTTGTAGTAAATGGCTTTAAACAAAAAGAAGCCCTTGATTACTTCGATATATACTCTCCAGTAACAAGGATCACATTGATTCGAATATTAATTGCCTTGGATGCAGTATATGGTCTTGAAATCCATCAAATGAATGTGAAAACAGCTTTCCTAAATGGAGAATTGGAGGAAGAAATATACATGGAACAGCCTGAGGGTTTTGTGGTTCCAGAAAAGGAAAACAAGGTGTGTAAACTTATTAAGTCATTGTATGGACTAAAGCAAGCACCAAAACAATGATATGGGAAGTTTGACCATACCATGTTGGCAAACGGATTCAAAATAAA
>NW_025881537.1:0-1646 GCF_002878395.1 Capsicum annuum
TGCTAAATATAATTCTATTGGTGTATCTATTCCTTCTCTAAAACATGTTTTTATTAATATTTCCGTTCCCCCATGGTGTACGTATTTTATTTGGTCTTTACTTTTTATATCGTTTATTTCTTTATTAATTATTATTTTTGTTACTAGTGGTATATTAGTTTTTCCTTTTGCATATCTACAGTCTATTACATGTTCTTTTTGGCTTACTACGTAGTATTCTTCATTTCGTCTACTAAATATGTTTTTTATTGTTGGTATTTTAAATATTTTTTCTACACTTAAATCTAATTCTTTTCCTTTTATCTCGTCAAATATATTATTATCAAATATTATTTTCTGATCTGTTCCTTCTTCATTTAAATATTTTTCCTTTATTATTATTTTTATATCTTCTTCAGTCATTTGATTCATCTGATTTACTATCTATTTCATTATCTGTTTCATTTTTTGAAATTTCGTATATACTATTTCACTTTCAATCTCGTAATCTATATAATCTATTTGCATATATTCTGCATTTTCTATCTTTATTTCTGATATTTGTTTCTTTTTTGGGTCTTTAGACATTTTACAATCTTTAGCTAAATGTCCTAGTTTTCCACAATTATAACAAGTACATTCTTTTATAGATTTCTTTTTCCTATATGGTCTTTTATATTTATAAATTTTTAGATAATATCTTTTTCTTGGTTTCTTATACTTATATTGTGACTTTCTATACTTCTTATATTTCTTATGTCTTTTTTTTTCTAATAATATTTTTCTTCACATCCAAATTGAGGTGCTACTTTATCCTTACAACATACTAAATTTCTTATTAATGTTTTTTTTCATTTTTATTTCTTCTCTGTATTTTTCACATATATTCCTATACCATTGTTGTAGAAATTTTATTCTTGCTCCTAGAGTATCTGCTATTTTTGCTTCATCCCAACTCTTTATTATTTTTGAACTAAATGGTTCAGGTAATTTACTAAAATATAATCTTCTTACTTCTTTACTTTCTTCGGTATTGTATGTTCCCTTATATTAGTATTCTTTAAATGCACACGTATATTCATCTATATAATAAGTATTACATATTGCTAGTTTTAATATTAAATTCTTATTTGTATCTTTTTCTTTGTTTTGTTCTTCTTCTTGTGTTGTCATACTGCTAAATTCATCTCTTATAGTTATTTCATATTTTTTCAATATGTCTATAGGTGTTAGTTTAATTATTGTTGTTCCTTCTGTTTTTTTATCAGTCCTTAATACCTTTTTACTATCTTCTGTTAAATTTAAAAACCATAATTTTGTTGTTCCTATTAGTATTCTTTCTATATATTCTGGTGTATCTATTGCATTTATACCATTGTCTAATAATTATTTTGTTATATATCCTATCCATAATTGTATCGTTTTATCTACATCTATTACACAGTGTAAGTCTAAGAAGTTATAATTTTTATTAATTATTTGTTTTGATGTCCATTTGTTATATTCATCCTTTATATTATACCTTTTAAACCTATCTTTATAATAATATGTAGACTTTCTTATTTCTGATGTACTAGGTCATATATTTTCATCGTCCTTTTTATCAAGAGTGTTTGTTTCCGTGTTTGTATTTTCTAAGTTTTCTTTATTAATTACTTCTTGTTTTT
>NW_025881538.1:0-2459 GCF_002878395.1 Capsicum annuum
TTATTATTTATTTTTCTGCCATATCTTTAATGTTTATTAGACTCCTTGGTATATCTGGGCATATATCATTATTAGATTTTATTTCTTTACTTTTTACTAGATATTTTTCTATATAATTTTATTCTTGTCCTGTGTTTAAGAGTATTAGATATTCTTTTTTCATTTATTTTTCCTATTATATAATATTGATTTAAATTAATTACTGAAGTTGTTTCATAACTTATTCATTTTTATGAGCTTGATGATTCTGGTGTTTCATGAGCTATTCTTTTTGTTGTACTTATTCTATCATTTATTATTTCTAAATCTTCTTCTATATTTATGTCTTTGTAACTATAATCATTATTATCAATTGTTTTTACAAATTGTTCAAAAGGACTTTCTATTTGTATTTTATTAATTTTATTGTTCCTTTTATTTTATGTTTTCTTGTTAATACATATAGATTTTTACATTTTGCTATAAATATTTTACTTCCTGGGATTAGTTCTATTCCTGATATTTTCCAATATAATACTAATGATTTATCTATATTTTTATCTGTCATTGCTACTGAATAATTCACACTTATTATAAATTTAAATTTTTGGTATATTAAATTTCCTTTTATGGCTGTCATTATACTTTTTTCTATAGGTTTTATAATTTAATTATCTGCTAAATATAATTCTATTGGTGTATGTATTCCTTCTCTAAAACATGCTTTTATTAATATCTCTGTTCCTATAAGGTATATATATTTTATTGGGTTTTTACTTTTTATATCGTTTAGTTCTTTATTAATTATTCTTTTTGTTACTAGTAGTCTACTAGTTCTTCCTTTTGCATATCTGCAGTCTATTACATGTTCTTTTTGGCTTACTACGTAGTATTCGTCCTTTTTTCTACTAAATATATTTTTTATTGTTTGTATTTTAAATATTTTTTCTACACTTAAGTCTAACTCTTTCCCTTTTATTTCATCAAATATATTACTGTGAAATATTATTTTTGATTTGTTCCTTATTCATCTAAATATTCTTCCTTTGTTATTATTTTTATATCTTCTTCAGTTATTTGGTTCATTTTTATATCTTTTCAGTCATTTGATTCATCTAATTCACTATCTATTTCATTATCTGTTTCATTCTCTGAAATTTCATATATACTATCTTCACTTTCTAATTCATAATCTATATAATCTATCTGCATATATTCTGTATTTTCTATTTTTATTTCTGATATTTGTTTATTTTTTTGGGGTTTTTTGGTAATTTACAATCTCTAGCTAAATGTCCCAGTTTTCGACAATTATAACAAGTACATTCGTTTATAGATTTCTTTTTTCTATATGGTCTTTTACATTTTGATTTTTTATATTTCTTATATTTCTTATGTCTTTTTCTTTTCTTATAATATCTTTCTTCACATCCAAATTGAGGTGCTATTTTATTTTTGCAACAAGCTAAATTTCTTATTTATGTTTTTTCTATTTTTATTTCTTCTCTATGTTTTTCACATAGATTTCTATACCATTGTTGTAAAAATTTTATTCTTGCTCCTAGGGTATCTACTGTTTTTGCTTCATACCAACTTTTTATTATTTTTGAACTAAATGGTTCAGGTAATTTACTAAAATATAATTTTTTTATTTCTTTACTTTCTTCTATATTATATGTTCCTTTATAATAATATTCTTTAAATGCGCATGTATACTCATCTATATAGCACATATTACATATTGCTAATTTTAACATTAAATTCCTATTCATATCTTTCTCTTTATTTTGCACTTCTTCTTCTGTTGTTATACTACTAAATTCTTCTCTTATACCTATTTCATAGTTTTTCAATATTTCTGTTGGTAGTATTTAGTAGGTATTGATGTTCCTTCTGTTTATTATCAGATCTTAGTACTTTTTTACTTGCTTCGGCTAGGTTTAAAAATAATAATTTTACTGTTCCTATTAATATCTTTTCTATATATTCATGTGTATTTGTTGTATCTATTTTATTATCTAATAATTGTTTTGACATGTATCCTACCCATAGTTGTATTGTTTTATTTGTGTCTATTGCACAGTCTAAATCTAAAAAGTTGTAATTAATTATTTTTTTGGTATCCATTTATTATATTCATCATTTGGGTTATATCTTTTAAACTTATTTTTGTAATTATAGGTTGGTTTTCTTATTTCTGATGTACTAGGCATTATATTTTTATCTAGAGTATTTACTTCTGTTTTAATTAATTATAGATTTTCTTTATTAATTACTTTTTGTTTTTCATTAATTTCTAGTTTTCCTATGTTTTCTAGAATTTTTGTATATGTTTCACTATCTTCCGAATCATAATTATCTATTTCTTTAGCATCTATTGTATTTATTTCTAATTCACTGGTTTCTGGTTCTTTATTTTTTATTTCTAATTTATTTTTAAATTGATTTATCTCGTTTAATAATTTTTGTTCTTTATCTTT
>NW_025881538.1:2559-3479 GCF_002878395.1 Capsicum annuum
TATATGTTTCACTATCTTCCGAATCATAATTATCTATTTCTTTAGCATCTATTGTATTTATTTCTAATTCACTGGTTTCTGGTTCTTTATTTTTTATTTCTAATTTATCTTTAAATTGATTTATCTCGTTTAATAGTTTTTGTTCTTTATCTTTTTCTTTCTGTCTCTTTTCATATAAATCTTTTAGCATTTGTAGTTCTTTTTCTAATTCAGCAATCCTACTATTTTTAGTTTCTTCTATTTTTCGTATTTCTTCTGTGTTTTGTTATTTTATTTTATCTATTTTCTTTTTTCTGTCTATCTCTTCATTTTCTCTTTCTATTTTACCATGGCTGCCAACTTATCTTCTAATTTTAATTCTTCTTTTTCTAACATTAAATACAAATGGTCACCCATTTTCTTATATCTTCTTACCAAATTAGAGAATACTATTTTTATTTTTAATCCTTCGTGATTTTAATATGTTTTTTCATCTATTATAAATTCTTCTTTGTTCATTTTATTTAAATGTATATAGGTTATGTTGATATATATATTCTAGACTATCTATTGTTGATTCTAAATTTGATATTTCTTCTTTTTGTGCATTTATTGAGTTTTTACTAACTCCGGCAATTATGTTATATTGTAGTCTTTCTATCCTTATTTTTAATTTTTCACGTTTTTTAGATATTATTTGTTTGAATTCTTTATATTGTAGTGGTTTTTATATGTTATTCATCTAAACAATATTTATAATATTTTGGTGGATATCTAAATCTAATTTTATCATAATTAATAAATTAATCAAATAAATT
The DNA here is from genome assembly GCF_002878395.1 of Capsicum annuum. Taxonomy (NCBI): domain Eukaryota; kingdom Viridiplantae; phylum Streptophyta; class Magnoliopsida; order Solanales; family Solanaceae; genus Capsicum; species Capsicum annuum. Next base: position 3,357 of record NW_025881538.1, read on the forward strand.
CAATGATATACTATTTTGGTAACTTTAATTAGCATAAGCTCTGATACCAATTGTATGGGGGTGCGGATAACTTGGATAATAAATATGAACTAGTTTCTGAGACCGGATCAACGTTCATTTTTT
>NW_025881539.1:0-3672 GCF_002878395.1 Capsicum annuum
TTGGGAATAAGTTTAAGTGAAAAGAAAGCTGAAATTATGAAAAATTAGATAGAATTTTAAGGAATACAAATAGATAAAAGTGGACTAAAAATGCAACAACATATAGTACAAAAAATAATAAATACAAAAGAAGAATTAGATACAAAAATAGAAATTACAATCATTTTTAGGATTAATAAACCAAGTAAGGGAATATATACCAAAACTAGTAGAAAATATAAAGCCTTTACAGAAAAAATTTAAAAAGGATGTAGAATATAATTATAACGAAGAAGATAAAAAAACAAGTCCAGAAAATAAAAACACTTTGTAAAGAATTACCAAAATTACAATTCCCAGACGGAAATAGAAAATTTACATATATAGTAGAAGAAGATGCTAGTGAATGTAGTTATGGATGAGTATTTAAATATAGGTACGAAAATGAAAATATAGAACATCATTGTAGATATTATTCAGGAACGTTTAATGAAACAAAAATAAAATGGAAAATAAATAGAAAAGAATTATGTTCATTATATAAATGTTTATTAGCATTTGAGCCATATATTGTATATAACAAGTTTATTGTACGAACAAATAATACACAGGTACGTTGGTGGCTAACAAAAAAAATACAAAATTCTGTTACAACAAAAGAGATTCGGAGACTAGTATTGAATATATTAAATTTTACATTTACAATTGAAGTAATTAGTACTAACAAAAATGTTATTGCAGATTACATCAAGACAAAGCTACACAAATTGATATAATAGAAGATGATGCTTTAGAAAAGATATTCAAAACCCTAACTACGATTTCAATGAAAGTGGATAGTATGGGTAATGAAATAGAAAAGCTAAAGACTAATGAAGATAAACTAAAGTATGTATCTACAAATCAGCTAACTCAGCAGTGTACAGAGCTATGTCGATCGGAAGACATTAAAATTTTATAGCTAGAAGGAGACATTAGGACACTCTGTAAAACCCATAACGTTTATCAATCTACAATTGCAGGTATAAGCAAAGGAGTTATTACACAAAGATACCATAATATGAACTTAAATAAGACATTTGAAAAACCATTTACACCAAAAATACAAAAAGACCTCTTGAACATACCCCCACAAATTACTACATATCGAGATAGTCTGAACCAAGATGAAAAAGTTTATAACTATACAACCAAAAAATACATAGAAAATATTTACCAAGTACAAATTTTTCTAAACCTTAACCCCAGAGATACAGATATCAAAGAACCCAACACAAACTATATAACCCAAAGATTACAAGGTCACAACAAGCTAATTGCACTACCAAAAACCAACCCAAGCTTAGTAAAAACTTGTTTTTGATTATGGATTATTAAATACCATAGACACCCAAAATGGAGAAGAACTATCAGTTATGGAAGAATTACAAAAAATATTCAACACCTATAAAAGAGTAACCAAAGGAAATCTATTTTATGTAAAGTGTTATACTTCACCAGCAGAGATATTATACGACGAGATAAAATCAGTTATACAAGTTGTAAAAATAGGATTAACCAGAGATATGATTATACCAGGAGATATTATGCAGCAGCCAGAGATACCCAGAATCGAGATACCTAATTTTTATGCAAACAAATGACTTATTGGACTAGCTACAATTATTCAAGAACTAGCAAACAATTATACCAATGGAAATCGAATATGGAACTATTATTCAGGAGACCATCAGATGATTTATTCAAATTCAAAAGAATTATGACAAACAGATATGGAAGATGTTAGACAATGGATAATGACATCACTTAACTTAGAAAAACAATCTACTGCAAGAGCAATTAAGAGAGAATTTATTTCAGACGGATAATTGATAAGGTATTGCAAGAAATTGGACACAAATATCCAGATCATCAATGTTCGAGATGTAATAGAGAAGATAATATTATCCCAGAAGTTTGGCTAAGATAAAATAAAAAACCAAGAAGATAAGCATGCCAGCTGGAAAGAAGATAAAAAAGCAGCAAATACGATAGGAAGAAGATATCAGCGAAAACAATAATGGAGATAAAAAGACAAGCTATTAAATTGTGAAAGCAACATGTAACAAACTTTCACAATTTTCTTTACGTAAATTATTAGAATTGTATAGGTTTTTGACTATTATTAGTCTAGGCTTTGATTAGTTTTTGTCTTTTTAGAAGACTTTTGTAAAGTATAGTAAATTAGGTTAGGTAGATAATTTTTGAAGACTTTTTGTAACATTTTAGAAACGTGTAAAATGAGGAAGGAAAACTTTTGTAAAGTTTCAGATTATAAATAAAAGGCATCGAAGGCAGATAGAAAAGTAAGCCTTCATACGTTGAAGCAAAAAACTCTCTCTTGTCTACAACAAATAATTAGATTATTTAAAAAACAAGTATATTTCAATGGAAAAATCTATGGAGGAACAAAGCTTAGAATTATCAAAACTTCCAGAACAGGTATATTCATTTACTATTATGAATAGCTAAATTCATAAATTCCTAACAATCATAATATGATAAAATAAGTTCATGTTAGTTGCTTTACAGTAGAATTATTCGAAAAATAGAAAAGGAGAAAAATCCCTAAGAACTATGCCATCCTAAAGGTGAAACCGGTGAAGCAAGAAAGCTGTGATAGGGGAGTAACCAGAGTAGAGGCATTGTTTAAGGAAAAAGTATCCAAATTACCATGCTAATAGTGACCGAAAGATATGTTATTTAAGAATAATCTAGTATATATCAATCTAAAGTGATCATATTTTGTTATGTGCATGATTGAAGGGAATATTTTGAAAAAGCATCATATGAAAAATGCATACTAATTTATCTGATGAAATGGTAGATAATTTAAAATACTCATTTTATATGTACTTAAGAATATAGAAATAGTAGATACAAGAAAAATCATATTGGAAAAAATATTTGATAAATATTTTATGACTAGAATTAATTATATATACCACACCTACCAAACTACTCTTATAAATACATACATACCAAACCCACACACTAACTATGATAAATTATGTATATTTAGAATTTTGAAAAATAGATATAAAATATATACAATTTCTTAGTGAAAATATAGAAAAATTTATGAGATTAAAACAAATAACTAAAAAATATTATAATAAATTATTTAACCAATTTTAAATGATAGATAATCTTAAAATATTAATCTTATATATATTTAGAGATATAAAAATGATAGATATTAAGACAATAATATTAGAAAAAGTATTAGACTATGAAATTGAAACTATAAATTGGATAGAACAGTTATACCTGGATAAATACCCAGATGGATATTATTCAGATTAAGAAATGTTAGAATATATTAGAAAAACTAGAGAAAATCAAGATAATCTAAATGAAGAAATTAATAATAGAAACCAAATTAGAAAAATAATGGAGAATCTAAAAGAAAAATTAATATGGATAGAAGAAACCCTAGAAAATTTAGAAAAAGTACATGTGATAGTTTGTATAATTTAAAAAACTCGCTACGAGAAGAACAACACAAGATAATAAATAGCATTGAAAATCTAGAATTATATATACATTACAGTACAATTAGGATAAATTATTATACAGAAATCTGTAAATCTACAATTACTACAGGATAAAATGATAGACTATGAATATTTAAAATATGAGAGAGAAAATATG
>NW_025881540.1:0-1907 GCF_002878395.1 Capsicum annuum
TTTAGGGACGTGAAAGGAGTGTTAAAAGACTTAATTACCCTTATAATAACTCAAAACGGAGTATTTTTGGCACCTGGAACTCACTTAGCAAGCGCCCAAGTGATTGCCTAAGCTAGGTTGGGCGGTGCCTAACCAATCGCCTATGTTTGGTTGGGCGGCGCCTAACCAATCGCCTATCCTTATTGTCTCACACAAAAATGGGCATAACTTTTCGCTCGGGTATTAGATTAAGGCGAAATTGGTATCGTTGGAAAGCTAATTCGATTATCTACAATTTGGTGGGTATAAATCAGCCGAAATACCACATTAACATTGAGTTATACTCGTTCAAAGATGACCCTTGCAAAATCGAACACTAAAACTTGATGGATTCAAAAACTCTTAGCTTGTATTACCTTAAGTGACTCATATGAACATGCTTAATGCATCATAAGCTATCCTATCACTAGGATATTCATTGTAAATATGTACTTAAGTATGAATCACAGGATAGGAGATTTCATATGTAGGAATACTTATTCACTTCCTAGCTTAGAAACATGCGGCATATTACAACCCTGAAGGACCACGAGCTAACCCATGACTAATATCTGCTGTGAGCACTGAATAGTAATACTAAAATAAATATGGAATTAGGCTAAATTTCCATAAAGTTTAGAATCTAAATACTGATAAATAGTAGCATCTGGTAAAAATATCTTAAAACTAAACACTGTCTAAACTGGTCTAGTTTGAAATCCTCGAACTAAACTGTCTGAATATGGAGTTAATGGTACAAGCCCCCAAACTAACTCCAACTACTGAACTACTAATAAACTAAAATAAATTATATCCTCGATAGATGAGGACTCACTACTAAATCTAAAACTGCTGAGTCGATCTGTCTAAACGTGGTCGAGACCTTAAGCATCCAAACCTATGATATGAGACATCACAGTATAAAGATAGAGTATGCGATCAGTACGTGAAATGTACTGGAATGTTAAATAAGGTAAGGCTAAATGTAAGGGTTCATATGCACGAACAAGAGCTGACTAAAAAATATAGAGTAACTGAATATAAGAGTACGTGGCCAACTGATACTTTTGAAATCACTGAGTAGCAATACTGTACATATATGTATAGACTATAACTGAGCTTTTTTGAAGCAAATCACTGAGTTCTAATAACTGAGTAACTGATATCTAAAGATACTGATAACTAATTTACTGATACAGATTGACTGTGACTGACATTCCTGATTATGTAAAATAAACTTAGTTCTAAACATGAAGATTGAAGACTGAAACTATAAAAGGTAATCATCTAACCAACATGCCCCAAATAAGATAAGTTAAATGAGTTGGGGTCCAATCTATAACCCCAATTGAAAGGGTACTAATACCGTGCCACGAGTACTAACATCTGTTGTGGAGTCAGTCCTATTAACGGGTAATCCCTGATATCAGTCCTAAACTAGCGGGTGATCCTTGAGTATGTCACGCCTATTTAATGGGTGATATCTCATAACCTACGCCGGCTACATAGTTTTGGAACTTAATGATTTTTTCTAGGGACCCAGTCTTAACTAACGGGTGAGCTCCCATCCCTGGGCTCGCTCGGTGCAGAATCCTACTCCCAAATGAATAGAAACTGGACTGATTATATTGACTTGGGCGGGACTTATACTGAGTCTACTGAGTTTTCCTTAGTTCTGTAACTGATTGAGTTCTACTAATCATGACATGACTGATACTATTCTGTAACTGACACTGGCTCTAGGTAAATAGCTAGATTGTCGGGTATTAAACACCCCCAGGTATCGATAGCATAAAAAGAAAGATATAACATGATCATAAAGGCATAACAATACTTGCTTGATAACAATGCACTCATTTAGACATTTTATCAAACACTTGATATACAAG
>NW_025881541.1:0-1281 GCF_002878395.1 Capsicum annuum
AATCAGTTTTCATAACGTTTTGTAATTAACATGGCTTAAACGTTCATGCCATAAATCATAAGACTCAAGTAAATAAGACGAATTCAAACTTTTATTCATTTCAACAGTCATTACATTCATCTTATAAAGGTCCTCCGTGAGATAGCCTTTTCTTACATACATTTCTCCTTTGCTAACTACAATTTTCCCAAAAACGGTTACACATTTGAATCCGTTCTTATGTAGGAGTGAAATAGAAATTAAGTTCCTACGTAACTCCGGAACATATAACACATTGTTCAGTGTTAAGACCTTGGCGGAAGTCATCTTTAGGCAAATTTTTCCTGTTCCCTCCACCTTAGCAGTAGCGGAGTTGGCCATGTAAAGCATTTCTTCTGCTTGAGCTGGAGCAAATGACGAGAGCAACTCTTTGTTTATGCAAACATGGTGTGTGGCACCAGAATCCATCCACCATTCGCGTGGATTCCCCACCAAGTTTCATTCCATGAACATAGCACACAAATCATCATATTCTTTGTCGGACTCAATTATGTTCGCTTGGTCCTTTTTCTTGTCTTTCTTTGGGGCTCGATAATCTGTGGACTTGTGGCCAATTTTGCCACAATTAAAGCATTTTCCCTTGAACTTTTTCTTGGGTTGATTGCTTCCATGTTCAACTTTGTTTCTTTTCTTCGAGTTGTTTTGACCATCTTCTACAATATGGGCTCCATTCATTGTAGAATTTCCCTTTGACCTTCTTTCGGCAGCTTTATTGTCCTCTTCAATACGAAGTCGGAAGATAATATCTTCAACGTTCATCTCGTTGTGTTTATGCTTTAAGTAGTTTTTGTAGTCTTCAAACAAAGGTGGTAGCTCTGCTACTTGGAAAGCATCATTCACAATTAAACCTACAAAACAGTTTATGTGAGTATTAAGAACATTTTTAATTTGTTCAACTAAGGTATTTTTCAAAAATATACCTTCTGCTAGGATATTATGTATGATGACTTGCAACTCCTGTACTTGAGAGACAATAGATTTGCTGTCAATTATTTTGAAGTCCAGGAACCGTGCAACAAGAAATTTCTTAATTCCTGCATCTTCCATTTTATATTTCCGTTAAAGTGCCCCCCACAGTTCTTTTGATGTCTTGGTTCCACTATAGACATTATAGAGGTCGTCTTGGAGACCACTCAGAATATAGTTCCTGCAAAGGAAATTCGAATGTTTCCAAGCTTCTACAATAACAAAGCATTCCTTGTCCGAGGTTCCCTCGGGCACCTCGGGAGCGTCTTCGCTAGT
>NW_025881542.1:0-2704 GCF_002878395.1 Capsicum annuum
TATATATATATATACTATATCTGGGATCATAATGAAATTGAATACTGGTCCTGATAAATTAGTAATTGATATGTGAGATTACTGATAACTGGGTGACCATTTTTGATAGTCTAGATTCGGTCAAACTGAACTGAGTTCTATTTTGAGTTTAAAACTTAAACTGTGGGAGATATCATCTAACCGACATGCCCCATGTTAAGCTGATTGGGGTCTAACCTATAACCTCAGTTGAAAGAGCGCTAATACCGTGCCACGAGTACTAATTGGCCAAAAAGTCACCCTCATTTGGTAGGTACCCTAATAAGATAGGTATTACCCTTATCTAGCAGGTAAACACTTTATCAACCCTCAATTGGAAGGTTGATATCTCAGCCTACACTAGCTACGTAGTTCTAGAATGCAAGAACTGCTACTAAGGATCACACCCTCAACTAGCAGATGAGCCCCCATCCTTGGGTTCACTCGGTGCTCAATCCTACTCCCAATTAAATAGAAACTGAACTAATCACGAGACTGTACTAGGCTTGACTAAACTGTTACTGACCGTGTTGACTGACTGAAATAGATTGACTTCATTGAGTTCTGTAACTGACTAAGTACTACTATTTATGACATTACTGAGAATATTCTATAGCTATTGTAATTCTAGATATAAATCTAGATTGTCGGGTGTTGAATACCCTCAGGACTCGATAGCTTTACTAGTAAAACATGGAAAAATCTTGAAAGCATTACATTAGTTACTTATTCACCATGCATTCATTTAGACATTTTGTCAAATACTTAAGAGGCATGAACTTATACATGAATGGGACCACATGATAACATGTCATAAATTCACTACTCAATTTACTTACACATTTTCTCAAATAGTTGGGGAGCATAATTAATACACATGGAATTCAACAAGATACAAACATCATGGCTACAACGTTCAACCTACAATTTAAGGGTTTATATCTTGTAATGAATCTTGGTTTGAAAGCCTTACAAAAATACATACATGAACATAATCCATGTAAATCATGAATTCAATAAACTTGTAGTTTTCAAAAAGGATTTTTGAACTCCAAGGGTGGAAGGAAACCCATGGATGAACACCTAACATACCTTGATTGTAGATTTCTTGAAGATTATAGGGAATTTTCTTGGAACTTGATCTTGAATTTGATGGACTAGGGTTTGTTCTTGAGAGGATTTTTAAAATAAAGAAGGAATTTTTCCCTTTTGGGGGCTTAATATCGTGATCTACCTAAATTGGGTGAGGGGAAAATGACTTAATTACCCTTGGAAAGTTAGAATTAAATGAGCAAAAATAATCTAGTGATGAATTTAGCAACGTGCCGCATCGATGGGGTCGATGCGATGGCCAATGCAACACGTCATGATCACGTTGGCTCATTGGAAATTGTACTGAAGGCTTTTCCCAGCGATGCTATAGCCAGCACGTTACATCGATGGGATCAATGCGATTGCTGACGCATCGTGTCGATGGTGACGTGGTGACACTTGACGCTGGTGATGATACTGTTAATGCGATTATTGATCCATTGCATTGAGATCACGTTGCCTCACTATTTTGGACATCCAATTATGCTTCTAACGAAGACCGAAAAATCCAAAACAAACCAAGGTCACCTATTGACATCCCTATTTATGAGTTAACATAAAACTCAACATTTTAAGGTCATAAGGATTGAAAATAGGAACATCCAATTACGAAGGATAAAAATAATTCTAAGTCTTAACACTTAGATGAATTTTCTAAGTATGGGACCGCCTTATTATAATCTATATGAGGTTGAATTGAACTAGAACTTTACGGGGTCTTACAATTACCATACAAAGTATAAACCATCTTCCAACAATTGTTATTCAAGTGTGAAGTAAACAAAGGTGTGAAGAGTTTGTGAAGTTAATTTCTCTAACGGTAACGTGTTTGTTGTTTTTTTTGAATGTTTTTATTAATATATACAATGTATACGAAAGGAAAAAATTCGCAAACCATGGATAACCACGTTACAAATGCTATCATAGTGGCCATTAAAACTTTTAATCATAAAATTGATTCTATGGACATTAAGATAAATTCACTTGACCTTAAGGTGGAATATCTTAAAGAGAGTGTATCCCTCATTTGATGAAGAGTGGATGTCGTGGAAGGTCGACAAAACACATCCCTATCCACACTTCAATACTACCATTCTTTGACTAGTAGACATTCTCCAAATCCTTTCAGTTCATATTTTCTTAGAAAACCATCACCAAATAATTAATACACCAATACAAACACATGATTCCATTTCTCAAGCCACTATATCAACATAACCAATATCCCGTTCGATCACTCCAACCTCAATTCAATCAAACACCACATAATGAATATTGAACCTAAATACCCCAACCTTCACTATACCAAATTCCTCCTTTCCAATCAACCCTTAGCCAAAACCAACCCATCCAAATAAACAAGGAATAAAGCGAAGAACAATAAGTAGAGTTTGGAGTATTCGACGAAGCCGGCATATTGTTAGAGGAAATAAAAGGTAGACAAATGGATCAAAGAGATTATAAGGATAGAGGAGGAAGATTTGGTCCGGTGCAATAGAGGAAACTAGGAAGCCGAACAAAAGGTTATGATCAATGGAACCAACAAGGTAATAGGGATCAAGATATGGGTATCATTCAATCAAGGTTAGTCTTC
>NW_025881543.1:0-2792 GCF_002878395.1 Capsicum annuum
TTCAAAACTATAGAACATAGAATTAAGAAAAACTAGTACACAATGACAATCGATCATAATGATATGACCTATCTAATTCATAATCTGTTAACACATCCTCCTTCTTCACATCATTACTATTTACCCATCTTCACACCTAAATTACTTTCATAGCTCTATAAATTTCAACTAAACTTCCTCTTGCAATCTTAGGAAAGCCTAAATTAACAATACTCGACCACGAAGTACTTCCATCAAAACCTATAATTTCCTAGCACAACAAATACCATCAATAACTCTTTTCATACTTCAAGCAAACAACAATCCACCTTAACTAATAATCTTCTTCTCTAACTTCGCTAAACTAACAAACAAGGGTATACCACTTCATTACTAATTCAATCATAAGCAAAAATTCAGCTATACATATTCAATAAATCGCCCTTACCACCATTCTTGCCACTACACTTCTAAACCCACAAGTTCAACTAACACAAGACTTTCAACTAAACGTTACTACCTCTATCACTACACAGAAACCCACACTTTCAACTAACACCAGAACAACAAGATAAACAACAAGTTGCTAGTGAATCAAACTAGGCCTCACACGGCTTCACTAGACTTTGATTTTCACAAACATAATGATAATAAGATTATATAATACAAGAGATAGAAACTTGACACACAACATTCAACGATCTAAGAATACACCTTACTCTGTCTTAATTAAATAACTCATAAGAACGAGGACATAACTTAAATTTGAAGGACTTAAACACACCAGAAGGCTCCTCTTAAGCCACTTTATGAAACTTCTGAAACTTCTGCCAGCAAATATAAGAGCATTATCCGGGGAGGAAATTAGAACTTGCCGAACATGTTACCTCAAGAACAGTACATAGATAGAGAAGTATAGATTATCATTATGGATTATGAGAAGAAATTTGAAAGCCCATCTGACTAGGCTTTGTGCACGATTTCTACAGGCCTAATAAAGCACTTCAGCTTTCGAAACTCAAAAGTACTGACAGGATATTTCCTAGCTCTCTTACAGTACCATAACTATCTATGGAGAATGAAGCTCAACTATTTCTGATACCTTAGAAATAAGGCAGAGATGGCCTGACTAGAATAAGATGATAATCTGTATAAGTTTCTTAGAGAACTTTTCTATATCATGATTTAAGACTTGAAAGAATGGAGACATTTCTTAGATGCCCTGTAGCCTCTCAAAGAAAAGTACAGGCGTCTCTATACCATTCCATAAGACTCTACTAGACACAACTTCATAGACACTCTAGGACACTTAAACTCTGTGCTCTGATACCAATTTTGTAACACCCTAAAATCAAGTCCCGAGACGTCACACGGTGCTTAGAATCACAAGTGACCCCAAGCTAACCCTTCTACTGGCATAACTCATAAGTAAATGACCAAAAAGTATAAATCTATACAAATCTATAGAAAATAACTCTTTTCTGAATATGATAGATACAAAACTAAATTTACAAGATTATAACTTTACTGTTATACCCAAAACTGAAATAGAATACATCAACTTCTACTGACTGTGTATGAAGCCTCTGTTAGTACTGACTGTAGGTAGTCGGGTCATGACTCCCAACTAATCCAACTTAATACGGCTGAATAAAGAAAATACAATACTTCTCAAACTGTATAACTAACTCAAGCCCTTGAATCAAAAGGACTCATCACCTGCTGATTGGATGTCGCAAACTGACTGGATCTGAAGATGTACACTATACCTTGTACCTATATTTCGAGAAAATGTATCCCACATACGAATATGTGGGTTAGTACCACGAAAATGTATCGAGCATATGGGGGTGCAATGCATATATAAAATAGTATCTTAATATCATCACAGTTTATAAAATTATGCATGCTGATATAAATGACTCACTTAGCTCGAATTAAAATCATCATAATCATAAGAGAGTAAAATATATTGGGTGAAACATGTGAGTCATCATAATAAATCTCAAATCACTTCCATCTCGATTTCAAATCATCACAGCAATCAAATCTCATAACAATTCTGTTTGGAATATATGCTCATTAAATCTTTTGAAAACAATGATTTTATCAAACTCAGTCTTTCAAACAAATATGTTTTCATCTCAGATAAAAGAATAAGACTTTTCATATTAGATAGGAGAATACACACACACATTAGGAGTCTCTTACAACCGACATAAACTATGTGAGCTACATGGAGTCCAACATCTAACCCACGTTGGGGAGAGCTTTCCTATCCTTGCCATCGGAGTAGGACCTTAAATAATCAATCCGAACACTAGTGATAACTATATAAATCAGCCTCAGGCTCACAACCTATGGGGGCACATAGTTCTAGGGAAGTACCAATCCTGCTATACCTCCCGTTCGGTGTTAAAGACTACTCCCAGACTTAGCTCAAATTTTTTCAATACAAAATTCACTAATAAATATTTCAACAATTCACAATGGGAGCCGTCATGCTACCCCTTTCATAATAAATCAATAAAAGTGGATTTCTTTTCTCATCTCGATTTCAAAAATAATCTTTTTTACGACCAAAAGGTCAAAGCTTCTTTATCATCTCAAATTATTTAAACTCAAGGTGTTTATAAAATATGATTTTCTCAAAATAATAATCTCAAATAGGATTTCAAAAACCCATACATCAATATCACCATAAAACCTTTCCAAGTTTCATACTTTATGACATAAGCACAAAAATAATCACTTAAAACTTAAAAATTTAGCTTTATAATCATACATCTTGGTAAAGAAAATTAGCTTTGGAA
>NW_025881544.1:0-1712 GCF_002878395.1 Capsicum annuum
TGTGAGTTTAGCATTTATTTATAGATATTAGAATGATGAAATTATGGCTTAATCTCGAGGATATGGAGTAGACCATCATACTTAGAATACCAACTTTGACCTAAGGAGGAGATGGTTAGTAAAGAACCAAATCGAGTTTTGAGAATTAGATTGTGATACATGTCAATAATGAGTTATGATGAGATAGTGATCCCTTCTTACTCTAGAGTAGTCCTTGGATTTCAGTCATTACAACACCAAATCTATCACTTGCTTGATAAATCCATACCACAGGCCTATGCTTATACCTATCATGTGTGCTCAAGCCCATTCTCAGCTTTTAGCAAGCATGTAACAGCTTTACTCTGTGATTCGAGTTATCTCTTATGAATCTATGAACTCCAGTCTTATGTTGAATAGCTCATGATAAGTATAAACTCATGTTTCAGAGTATGACCAGTTTTTAAACTCATGATACTAGTGAAGTTCGCATTATATCATGCATGTCCTCAGCTTAGATTTCTTTAATGAATCCATGCCTTTGATATTTTATTCCTCAGGACAAAGATAAGTTTTAATGTTATCTATTGTAGTTTTCATGCTTCTGGTTCATATGTGTGAGATAGTGGTGATGATAGTGGATAAGCAATGGTTTATATATGAGGGAGTTGATGACCCTCATTAAGAAAGATTATTTATGCTTTTCTATCTAAGGCTAAACTGTGAAGTAAGATTGAGGCCAAGTCTTTGATACATGTCATGGTTAGTTAGAAATTGTGTGAATATTTTTAAGAATAGTACAAGAAAATTGTTGTTGATAAAGGTTTAGAGAATATGCGAAGTATGCCTTTAGGGGTATTTGCCTTAAAGTTATATGTCGTTTTAATGATAGGCTTGAATGTCATGTTGGGTGTAAGATGATGTATGCAATATGCACTAGTGAATCCATATCAAGAGTTTTAAATTAGTCATTGAAGTGGTAAGGCTTGTTATGCATAGGGTGTGAGATCTAAGAAGATATAGAATATTGAACCTTGTGGTTTAGACTAGTATTGTGGTTTGGCATGTTGTATCTTGTGATTTAGTGTTAGGCTTGATCATGGTGAGGGAACTTAGTTTAGTTTAGACCTTAGTAGAAAGATTTCGCAGTGCCAATATGAGAATTATAAGTTGAATAGAATAAGTATGGTATTTAAGGAGAATAGTATAGTTGAGAGAGCATTTGAGAAGTGATGCTAAGCTTGAAAGTAAGAAGTTGTGTTGCCTACAGCCTAGCAATCCTATCCTAGTTTATGAGTTATATAATTATATTCCATGCTATAGAGTTATATCAATGTTGTAATTCCTTAGTTAAATGTATTGTTTAGAGCATGCCCAAAATTCTTTGCTCCCTAATGTCAATAGAATTTCATAGAAAAGTGCTGAAGAAATACTCCATTTGAGTATGGGTAGTCAGTATGATCCAGTCCATATAGCCTGCAGTCTAGTTTAGCAAGTAAGGAGATAAGGTCTTATAGGTTCTTAATTTTTCAGATGGTCTTACTATCCGTAGTCTTATACATATGTACATTCCAAGAGGCAATGTGTTTTTGTCCAATTAAATTATGAATTCAGCTCAGTTCATGCATCAGTTTTAGTTTCAGATATTAAGTCATGATTCAGTTCGTAAGTATCCTGTGTAGTATTACAGTCTCTTCCTAGTATTTTTATCAAATTATTATCATTCGGGGACG
>NW_025881545.1:0-2767 GCF_002878395.1 Capsicum annuum
TTTTAAATATTATGAAAAAGTGGGAAAGAAAAGAGTAAAGAGAATATAAGCATTTAAATATTTTTATCTTCTAATTTTAATTTGTTGGGTTTTCTATATATTTATAATCTTTATTAGATTCTGACTCCTAATTTAATACTAGAAGAGCTTGTTGAGTCCTGAGAGATACACCTTAACCGGTAAAATATCCTTATGGACAGTGATAGGAGCACGCCTCAAACTATAAAATTTTTGTGATTTAAATATTTTTTACGAATCACGAAAATAAAAATTAAAGACGGATGTGTTAGAGAAATAGAGAGGCAAAGAAGAGAAGATAACAAAAGGAGGATTTGGCATCTTATTGCGCACATAATGATAAAATTTTATTAAGAGTTAATACATAAAAATAACCCTAAACTTAACACTAAATTATAACTTTGACCTTAAACTTTGATAGTGCACAAATAGGACCTTTAACTATTCAAAATCTGAACAAATATGACCTCCGATTTTGCAACCCCATGTGTGAGTCTCACTCGCGCCTACGTGGAAAGGTAATCCAATCACACAGTGCCATGTCATTAAAAGGGTTGACTTGGAGAGAGGTCATATTTGTGCAGTTTTGAATAGTTAAAGGTCATATTTGTACACTTTCAAAGTTTTGCTTTTTGTGTTAAAACGATGTCGTTTTTATTATTATTATTATTATTATTATTATTATTATTATTATTATTATTATTTTATTTATTTCTATAGCAGCAACACCTAGCTTTCTTTAAATTAAAAAAAAAACAGCCACTAGCAGGGATCAAACCCGCAATGTAGGCTGAAGGAAGCGCCCAAGAAGAGCAAATAGCACCACTGGGCTATCTAAGTGCCTTGTTTCATGTGGTTCAAAGTTAATATACGTACATAAATATACATTTTCTATCTTATATATATACAACGTAATTTTTTTACCGAGGGGGTTCGGGTGAACCCCATGGCAACCACATAGGTCCATCCCTCGTTAATTTAATAACGTTTTAATAACATTAATTTAATAACATTTTAATTACGTTAATTTGATAACGTTAATTTAATATACTACTACTACTAACCTTAATAACATTAATATAATAACGTTTTATTAAAACTATAATTTTTTAATTATTAATATAGTTTCATATTTAGTTTAATATTTAGATATATTATATAACTTAAATTCATCCCCTGCTTTATAATATATATACATACCCGCTCGATTTTTTCATATGAGGCTAACCCGCCTATTTAATAAATCTTCAATATTGCTCTTTTTCCACAATAACAAAAGAAATTAGATGCCAGTTTCATCTTTGAGCCGAAAATAATGAAAAAATAATAGTGAAGAGTCATTTAAAGGTCATATTTGTGCAGTTTTGAATAGTTAAAGGTCATATTTGTGCACTGTCAAAGTTTAAGGTCATATTTATGTATTATACCGTTAGATTTTAAGCTGAACGCACCCAATTTTACGTGTTGAACACGCGTTTTGCCACGTAGGATTGGAGGTCATATTTGTGCCGTTTTGAATAGTTAAAGGTCATATTTGTGCACGCACAATCAAAGTTTAAGTCAAAGTTATAATTTCATGTCAAGTTTAGGGTCATTTTTATGTATTAACTCTTTTATTAAACCTTTAAGTTTATAATGACACACATTCGTTAAGTGGGAGAATATAAGTTTTGGCCCACATGGACTAATATTATTTGAAAGGTTTAGTAAACAATGATGATAATATAATTGCTAAAATCCTATTGGTGGTAGGAAAGAAATTTCACATAAAGCTTTTGTTATGGTTCTCGAATATGGATCTAGTTATGGGACGTTGTAAGATAAAATCTGATGTTTTCTTTCTATGATTTATGGATTTATGGCCCTGGTTGGGTTAAAGTACTCAAAAACTGAAATATTTTCTGCTTGTTTTTCCACTAAAACCAAGTAAATTACTCCCTCCGTTTCATTTTAGTTGACCCTTTTTTAAAAATATTTGTTTCAATTTAGTTGTCCCTTTTGATGAAATCAAGAGTATTTTATTATATTCTTTCAATACTACCCTCAACATTAAATAACTAAACAAAGTATATTTACTCAAATTTATATTTTTAAAGCATAATTAATAAGGTTAATTTGCTAAAATAAACCCCTAATAAACACTTTTTTAAGGGGAGTGCCAAGTCAAAAAGGGCCAACTATTTTGAAATGGAGGGAGTACATACAATTAGTGGATTAATCACCCCTAATGTCAAGGAAATAACTTCTTATAACTATTGAAATGAGAAAGTGGGGGAATAACCTCCTTAATGGTGTCTACGGAGAATTAAAAACAGCATAATAGATAAATCATTAATAACTGCCTAAGAAAAATAGAAAACATAATTAATAGTTCTTAGTTCCTCTCTTTCTTCTTCTCTCTTCTCTCTTTTCTTTTCCGAATAGATTTTCACTTTTTCTTCTTCTCTCTTCTCTCTTTTATTTTTCTTTCTAATCACTTGCAAGCACTACAAGTTCGGGGTAGCTTCTCTGACAACTCAAAGCGTACATTTTTCGGCGATCAAATTCAGGGGTGGTATCAGTAGTAGGTAAAGGTGACGACAATAAAATTTTAGCAACAAATTTCTGCACCAACTTGTCGAAATTCGATGAATCGATCAAGAAAATGCCTCTTCATCTTCTCCCTGGATTAGTTGCACTTGTTTCATTTTCTTTAGTTATCTTGTCTAGGTTTCTTGACGGTTGGTGGTGGATACATTTTTGTTTTTTT
>NW_025881546.1:0-3677 GCF_002878395.1 Capsicum annuum
TGCCCTTTTCTTTCATTTACATATTCATGCTTTTTGGTCTTTTTATGTCATTTATCAAAATAAAAGTCACCATAATTTCTTTACATTTTAAGTAAAGTCTGTGTCAAAACAAGTGAGAAAGGATTTTAAAATTCACTACCAGTCTTTCCAATTATACGAGGAAAAGCCAAGGAACAGCACAAGAAAGAAATATGATCATAATTCAACACGAAACAAAGGAAGTCTATCAACCGATAGGCTGTTGGATTCGTGGAAACATTCAGATTTGGGAAAAGGGTGCACCTCAGAGGCATGGTAAAATAGAAGCCATTGTTCAAGTCGGAAATCCCTTCCCTCAATATGGATCCGGGTCAATGATGCGGCAAGACAGGGCGAGTGATACCGATTTAGAACAAAGATGAAAGGAACGAGTGCTGGGCAGATACCTGAGAAGCCAAGATCTGCAAACTACCACTAAGTTTTTAACTGACAAATTTTCTTTGTTGAAATAGGGGCAAATTCGCTTCACTTAATTCAGCTACCATTGGAAGTGCACATCAATGGGATTTTACTTTATGTTCAGGACCTTCCTGAAAAATGGGATTTTACTTCATGTTCAGGACCCTCCTGAAAAATAGGATTTTACTTTATGTTCAGGACCCTCCTGGAAAATGGGATTTCACTTTATGTTCAGGACCCTCCTGAAAAATAAGATTTTACTTTCTGACTTTATGTTCAGGACCCTCCTGAAAATGGAATTTTACTTCATGTTCAGGACCCTCCTGAAAAATGGGATTTTACTTTCTGTTCAGGACCTTCCTAAGAAATGAGATTTTACTTTATGTTCAAGACCCTCCTGAAAAATAGAATTTTACTCTCTGTTCAGGACCCTCCTGAAAAATGGGATTTTACTCTCTGTTCAGGACCCTCCTGAAAAAGGGGACAACGCTTTCGAAAATGAAATACTACTTTACTATAATTTTTGTTTGGGATAATTTTCGTTCTAGTTTTAATTTTGGGTTTCAGGAGCCCGCCTGAAGAACAGGGTGATGAAATAGCAAGTCAGGAGCCCGCCTGAAGAACAGGATGATGAAATAGCAAGTCCGGAGCCTGCCTGGAGGACAGAGTGAAGAAATGAAAAGTCAAGCAACAAAGTGATGAAATAGCGAGTCAGGAGCCCGCCTGGAGAATAGGGTGAAGAAATAAAAAGTCATGCGACAAAGCGAAGCAATTGAAAGCCAAGCAACAAGTTGAGAGAAACGGCAAGTCAGGAGCACACTTGAAGAATAGGGTGATAAAAGTCAAGCCAAGAGCCGACAGAAGCTGTATAGTTAGGATTTTGTAAATTCGTTTATGTTTAAATTGTAATTTTTATTTTTGATGTAATGACAAAGCCGCGGACCAGAACCTCGATGGAACCTCACTCGACTCTCCAACTTGGTATAGTCCACTTCTCTTCCAATCCTTTGAAATACCCGTGACTTGATTCTTTCATAACTGGGGTAGGAAGGATGTCTTAAGTCAAGATCCGGTTGTCCTTCTTTCTTTTATTTCTTTCTTTGAATAATGGTCGGGTCAAAATTTCGTCTCGCTGTCTACTTCTTTGCCTGAAAACACTTCGTGTTTACATTCAAAGGGGGCATGATGTAGACACCTAATTCTGTCCCTCCCGAAGACCCAAGTTACACACTTTTATCCATGTCTTACCACGTGCCCTCACCTGTATGATTATATCCCATAAAAATACAAAAATAACAAACCCACTAACAAACCTAATCCCCAATTATTCTTTTGTAACAAAATTAACCACTCCTCCCATCAATTTTGGACAACACATCATACCCCATGCCCCCATACCCTACCCCACCGGATTCCATATATACAATAGACACAATACAAAAGAGGGGTCTTCTTCCTCATTCACAGAAGAGAGCAATACACGAGCTCTCTTCTCTGCTACACACTAATCATTCTTCTCCACTGATCTTCATCGACACACCCATACTCTCATCCATTACACCCACTCACAGAAACCTTCGAATTTGCACTCATCAATTATCCATCGTCACTCTCACACTCTTAAGAATACATACACAGTGAAAGGAACAGAGGGAAACAGGAGGAAAAGGAAGGAGCTCTCCATCTTTTGGTTTTCTTCTTCGCCACAGACACAGAGAGAGAGAAACCAGCATATTCCATTTTTTACCCTCACCAAAACACAAAAACCTTCTTCTCCAAAAGCCCTACATAGAAATACACTGAGAGATATAGAGGAGGGAGACGAGAGAGAGATCAGAGTTAAAGAAAAATCGAGGGAGAGAGGAAAAACAAAAAGAAAAAATTAGGAGATCGAGAAAGGAGCACCGTTTTTCGTTTGGGTCACTGTTCCGGCGACAATAGGCTAGACCTAAGCCTTTTTCGGTGAATTCTTAGCCACAATTGATTATTATTTCAGTCAGATTCAGGTACTAAGAGTTCGAATCCCGTCCTAGTCCCGTAATACCACAAAGTTTTTCTTAGTTTTCTTGGGGTTTTAGTCGAGATTCCACCGGAAAAGGTTAAGAGAGCCTGAATCCGATTGTTTTTTGTACGTTCTTGTTCATTTGAGCTAACCGTAGCTCAAGTTATCTTATTCTTTTGGTTCTGTCGCGTATCGAGGTTCTGGGGTTCTTCTGAGTTTTATGTTCTGTCACCAGAAATGGGTTTTGGGAATTCATTGTTCTTGGTGGGTATCATTGGTTCGGGCTAGACTTCGTAATCCCGATTTTGTTATTCATCAACTCTGTTCGGGAATTTATTCTGTTCCAATTGAAATTGGGGTCATCGATATTCTGGGAATGTCATTCGTGTTATTTGGAGAGTAGAGGTTCTACTGGTGTTCTTCGAGGTTATCAGAGCGGCTCTTATTTCTCTTCGTAAATTATCAAATATACACTAAAGGGTCAACTTTGGTCTGTTCGGTTTAATTTTGGTCTGTTCGGTAGTTTTAGCTTGTCGGGGGGTTTGTGTTGAATACTCTCAAGTCGTTTCATGGATTTTGATATTTGAATCGGAATGTGAATTCGGGTTTTGCACCGAATTGGTTCGTCGTTGAGGTTCTCTATTCGGGATTCCAAGTCCGGGTTCTCTTAAACATTATTATTATCAACAAATCTGTTCTTCGAAGGTCCATCTCTTGACTCTACTCTTTTATCTCGAAATTGGTTAATGTCATAAGTTTGTGGTGTGGCTTTGAATATTTTGAGCAAAATATTAATAGTTGGTGTGGATGACTTGTATGCCTAAGATCGAATCTTCGTTGGATGTATATGTTTGAAGTTGAATTTTAGATTTTTGAAAAGTGGTTTGATAATCGAAAAATTTATTAACCATGGCTTGAGAATTAAACTTGTTGATTTGGGGGGTCGGGATTGAAAATTGTTAATCAAATAAAGTTGAAGGTTGTTTGTTATGATTCATTACTGACTGTTGTCGAATTGGTTAGTATCATGATAGGTCAAGTGGGTAGGCAATCGTAGGTTCGGGTAGGCAAAAATTTAGAAATAAGTGTTTCGTTGGAGTTTGAATGTGGAGTATGTGTTGAATGTTTTCTACTTTATCGCATTCGATGCAAATGTATTCATTTAGCCGGGGAATATCCCGAGGTCTTCCGTACTTATTCACCGAGGAATGCCCCGACGTATCATGTTGGCGAAAAA
>NW_025881547.1:0-1272 GCF_002878395.1 Capsicum annuum
AAAACCACCTTGTTTTTTCCATACATAATAAGCTCTTCATGTCACACACAAAGGATCCATGGATGTATTTCAATTGTGAACAACCTTGGCATGTTGTTATATGTGATGGTCTCGAGTCGCACTCCTCTGTTCTTGATATCTATCTTAGCCAAGTCCTTTATGATGCATGTAGTAAGTTTTTCCAGATCATAACAAAGGATTATTGGCTATATTCAAAGAGTGTACCTCCTTGGCATGGTTATATCATTTGTGGTGCTAATGCTAACCCTCCTACCATAAGGATATTATGCTTGTTTTCTTCTCTCTTTGGTGCTTCTAGATGTTTATTTGAGGACAAATTCTTGTCAAGATGGAGAGGATGATACAAGAATAAAGACCAAAAAAGATTAGAAGGCATTATCAAAGGTTCAAGCTTCAGATTGAAGACCCTTATTGAGCCTTTTCAATGCTTGTTCATACAAATGGGATCTTATGAGAGCATGATGCCTTCAATCAAGGGAGTATACTTATTAAATCATGGAGAAGATCTTTTAATACACTCAAAGACAGATTTAATACACTGTAAAGACACCTCTATTCAGGGATATTATAGTGTTTTAAGACTCCCTTTATACAATCCAAAGAAGCACCCTTCATTAAGGGTATGTTAGACATTGTCTTGTAATAGTATAAATAGACCCTTAACTTTAATTTTTCATTAGAATTTGATGAATTGGAACAGAGAATTACTGTTAGTGTAGACTTTGTGTTAGATTGTAGTCTTCTCCTTCTCCTTAAGAGAGGAAAACCAAAATTTGAACCTTGAATGCAATTGAAATTTGTTTTTACTTTTATTGAGTTATTTTGAAAGAAAGGTGTGCTTGAGGAAGTGTGAGTCCTTTGGTTCACCTAAGAGTGTGGTTTGACCTTTCATTTGTGAGGTGTGATTGGATATTTGATACTTCTTCTTTTTTTAATTAACTAGTGGAAGTAAGGGTCACTCTACGATCTTTACATTAATGCAATGCTTCTCCTTCATCTCCTTTCTAGGTGTTGTTTTCTCTTTGTGTGCTTGGTGATTTTTATCTTCTATTGTAAATTTTTTATTTTAACCTTCCATTATTTTATCATTTGGTATCAAAGCCTTTGTTAGGATTTTTTCAACATTCCTAAATTTTGGTTTTAGCATTCTTTTTTAGAAAATCTCAACAAAAAAAAGTCAAAAATCCGAAAATCCAAAAAAAATGTGTTATCTTATGTGATTGTTGTAGATCCAAAATTTCCAGGTTAGAT
>NW_025881548.1:0-1396 GCF_002878395.1 Capsicum annuum
AGAAAAATTTGACTGAATTCTTTTTTATGGAATTGCAACTATCCATTACA
Source organism: Capsicum annuum (assembly GCF_002878395.1). NCBI lineage: Eukaryota > Viridiplantae > Streptophyta > Magnoliopsida > Solanales > Solanaceae > Capsicum > Capsicum annuum. The sequence goes on from NW_025881548.1 coordinate 51, forward strand.
AAACAAAGAATTCCGTTCTTACAAGTAAATACTCAAGACCCGAGTAGGCTTACAAATCAGATCATGATATGATCAAGTGCTTTCTGGGTCGTCTCAGACCTTCTAATTGGTATTTATCTCCAAAATGCTTGGAGATACACATACAAGGTTTGCTTGTTACTAATATAGTCTAGCCTCTCTTCTTCTTTAGATCCCTTGTTTCCCTCCGATAGTAGTATTGATCGTGTCAATGCAGAGGAAATGAATACATTTACATACTATTAAATCTTATAAGTGAACTAGATAAAACGGAATCTTGATTCCGTTTTATCTAGTTCACTTATACTGGACCTTACGGAGCCTGCTCATGTACAACATGAGTCGGACCTGATCATAGAAAAGATTCCCTTTAAGCGAACCAGCCTATCCTCTGTATAGGGCTTAAACGGCGATTGGAACAAAGACACATTTGGTTGTGAATTCCCATGTGGCAGGCATATATCTACACAGACCAATCAATAATTCAAGTCACACACTCCCATAATCCATTTTCTCTTCACAAAATTCCCTTCAATCCCCCCGTTTAGTTGACATGAATAGTTAAAGGGAAATATCCAAATCCATGTCTTATTATTTTCAATAATCCATACTTGTAGCAATGACATACTATATATTCCTCCACCAAGTGATAAATGATTGATTACAAATATTTAGGATATATTTTTTTTGCTCTATCTATAAAGGCCCAGAAATACCCTGTTTACGTATCATTGGAAAGTGCATTAACATAAATACGGCAGTAAGAAGTGGCAATACAAAAGTGTGTAAACTATAAAAACGAGTCAAAGTAGATTGTCCCACACTAGCGCTTCCGCGCAATAATTCGACCAAAGGTGATCCTATTACAGGAATAGCGTCAGGGACACCTGTTACTATTTTCACTGCCCAATAACCAATTTGGTCCCGAGGTAAGGAATAACCAGTTACGCCAAAAGATGCGGTTAATACAGCCAGAACCACACCTGTAACCCAAGTCAATTCGCGAGGTTTTTTAAATCCGCCGGTGAGATACACACGAAATACATGCAGGATCATCATTAGGACCATCATACTTGCCGACCATCGATGAACTGATCGGATTAACCAACCAAAGTTGGCTTCAGTCATTATGTATTGAACAGAAGCAAAAGCCTCAGTAACGGTCGGCCGGTAGTAAAAAGTCATAGCAAACCCAGTAGCTACTTGTACTAAAAAACAAGTAAGCGTAATTCCCCCTAAACAATAAAATATATTGACGTGGGGGGGAACGTATTTACTAGTTATATCATCCGCAATTGCTTGAATCTCGAGACGTTCTTCGAACCAAT
>NW_025881549.1:0-3402 GCF_002878395.1 Capsicum annuum
TAAAAAAAAAAAAATCATTAAAAATATTTTTTTAAACCCAAAAAAAATCCTATAAATACCCTACACTTTCAAATCATTTTCCACACAATTTTTCATTCTCTCAAATCTCAATTCTCAAATATTCTATATATTTAATTTCCTAAAGTGCTCACTTTAATTTTTAAATTTTGCGATTACAAAGTACGAGTGAAAGTTTCTAAAGTCGCAACCTTCGGATACTTCCAAAATTTGGTATTGTCGTTCCATCTCTTACGTTTAATTTTTAATTAATGTATTAATTGTTGAATATTTAATTTTATTATATTTGTGTATTTTAAATTTTTTTAGTTTAATTTATATTATGGATAAATTAAGAAACCTTGTCACTAAAGGTGTTAAAAAAATTTCTCCCGAAAGTGGTAGTGGTAGTAAAAAGCGAATTACTAGCGGTAGAGGTACTTCAAGTAGTAGATATACTCGTGTGCCTCCGCCTCCAGTACCGCTTAGTCAACCTTTTAAGGAAGAAATAGGTGTATGTGCCCACGATATGAATTATGTAGAAGCTCAGGAAAATTACAGTATAGAAGAAGAAAATGAAGTATATGCGGTTAATTTAGACGAAGATGATGAAAATACTGGTGAGACACACGCAGTAGGAAATGCTAACGTTAGATCTGAATCAGTTAATCTCTCTCCCCGTCCTCCCTATGCCTCAAGAGCTCGTAAACTAATTAGTATTGCATGACAATTTTTTGACCGTATATCAGATATTGAGGTGCAATTCAATATATGTCAATAAATATATAAGCATAAACGAGGAGGCAAGCAAGGAGGTACGGGTACGTAAATGAGACATATAAGTGATAATCACGAAAGAGGGTTAAATATTGCATGAGGTGGTGCGGATGTTGGTGGGCCAACGCAAACTAGAATAGACCCAGCAACCGGTCAGGTAATGAAGAAGTATAATAAATTGAGGGACTGGAAAGAAATAGTTAAAATGGTAGATGTGGGTTGTTTGCCTTTTAGTTTTCCTTCTTCTGATGCCTTTATTCATTATATTCAAGCAATTTATAATCCTATGTTTAATGGTATTCCTAGAACTACTTGTAGGGCCGATATTTTTAAACTTCATTCACAATATTGTTTTTATTTATCAATATTGTTAAAAAGTATTCAATGTAGAATGTCCCTAACTTCTGATCTTGGTCGTGCTGTAAATAAAAATAATTATTTAGCCATTACTTGTCACTGGATAGATAGTAATTTTGTTATGCAAAAACATATTTTTGTTTTTTTATATGATGATGATCGTAAACATACTGGAGATTTTATTGCTGATTCGATTGCTAAAGTTGCATAATTTTACGGTATTGAAAATAAAATCTTATGTATTGCTTTTGATAATGCTTCTAACAACAAGACTGCTATAGTAAAGTTAAAATCTAAGTTATCTCCGCCGTTACCTGGAATTTTTCATGTTAAATGTGTTTGTCATATATACAATTTAATTGTAAGAGATGGTCTTGAATTTTTTGAACTTTATATTGAAAAAATCCGGCTTGCCGTTGATTTTATTCAAGGAAATAATCGTAGAAGAAGAATTAAAAACTTTAAACTTAAATGTGAACAAAATGGACTTGCACCGATATTAATGCCTGAAGAATGTGATACTATATGCAAATAATTTTTTAAAAACTTGTTATAAATGTAGAGTTCCTATTACACTATCTTTAACCAACATTGTGGTTCGTTTGCTGATTCTTCCCACTGCATGCTACATGATTCTGACTGGATTGTAATTAATGATCTTGTTAAGTTTTTGAAAAAAATTTATATAGCTACTGTTGAATTTTTCGGTGCTTATATCCTACTGTTTGTAATATTTTGGCATATATAGCCGATATTTCTGGTTTGCTCAAGGAATATAAAAATAAAGAAGGTTACAAAGAAACTGTTGGTGTCATATTTGCTAAATTTAAAAATATTTTTTTTCGATTCCCTCTATTTACTTGGTTGGTGTTATGCTAAATCCGTGCATGAAATATACTACTATGTGCTACTTTAGTACTCTTATTTATGCTAACTTAGAGATAACTACTAACAATGATTCTGATGATGAAGAACAAGAACAACCTGATTTGTGGACGACTATGGGTGATGCGAACGTTTACATAGATGAATTATATAACCACTACATTGATTTAATTGATTTAGTTGTACCTACAAATATCACTCCAACTGTCGTTCCTCATCCTCCCGACGAGCCTTCATCTTCCAAAAAGCCGGTACATAGTGATTTTTCTGATTACTTTTATGATTTAAATTGTTGGAACAATGTTGAGGAGGGAGTTTACACATAAACTTATCGGAATGAGCTGAAGTATTATCTCTGAACGCTAATAGAGGATCGTAGACGAATCAATACGTTGTATTGGTGGAGGAATAATGAAACACAATATCCTGTGCTTTCAAGATTAGCTAGAGATATCTTGAATGTTCCAATGTCAACCGTTGCATATGAGAGAGCTTTTAGTCAGGGCCGACAATAGCTTGGACCTTGGAGATAACCGACATTCATTGGGAAACAATGCAATGAATGTTCTAATTTGCCTTAGAGATTGAATTAGAGCAGAACAAAGAAATCAAGAAATGGAAGCGAAGCCGAACGACGAGCAGAGACTTGAAGAAGTTATGACTTCACAGGAGAACTCAGTAGAATCAAGTGCAATGCATGATTTTGCTCCCGTTGACTTTGATTATCCTATGCAAGTTCCCGTTAATATTAACATGAATGAGTTAGAAAAAATGATGCAAATTTTGTAGATTTTTCATCCATGTAAATTATAAATTTTGGATCATTTTGCAATCAATAAAATTCAACATTCATTCACTCCTTAGTCCTTAGTCCTTACTTTGTAATTTTTTTTCCATTTAATGATTTAAATTGAATTTCTAATTTAAATTAAATACTTAGTTTTAATATATTACTAATTTACTATCAAGTATTATTAATTTATTATATTAAGTAGCATATGTTTTATTTAAAGAAGTGTATATATTTTATATGTGTACATATATACATGTGTATATATTTTATAAATTAGTATATTACTATATATATATATAGTGTGTGTGTGTGTATATATTGTAGTATATTTTATTTAAAGTAGTATGTATATATTGAATGGTGCGTATATATGTGTATATATCTTCTATAGACGTATATATCTAACGTATACATGTGTATATGCTTTACAAATTAGTATATAAATCTATATATATAGTGTGTGTATATATTGTAGTATATATTTTATTTAAAGTAGTACATATATATTGAATGGTACGTATATATGTGTATATATCTTCTATAGGTGTATATATTTAATGTATACATGTGTATATGTTTTACAAATTAGTATA
>NW_025881550.1:0-1932 GCF_002878395.1 Capsicum annuum
GAAATAACACCATTAAACCATAACTTCTACTCATTGTACTGCTCAAGAAAGGATATGAAATAAAGATATGATAGAATAACCACAAGGTGGTCCATGTAACAAGTCTCTGGATTATAAGTAAAGAGTCATTCGAAAAACACAATACAACATGAATTCTCAGGATAGAGCACAGGGAGAAATATTGGTTCATATATCAAGACAAAATGGGGAAAGAGATGGGATTCCCCTCCTGGATTTGAAAAAATCGGCAAGATAAACTAGGCACCCGACGCGATAGGAGACGCGACGCATTGAGATCGCGTCGAGACACTGGTTTGGCCAATGCGATTACCGATGTGGTGCACCGATATCTCATTGATCCACTGGTTTGCTTACTTAAACGCATCTCAAACATTGTCCGAAAAATCTAAAACTTTACCCGAACCACCCCTTTACACTTTTGAACATGACTCAACTCAAAAACTTACGCCTTGCGGTCGAGAAGATCAATTTAAAATCATGGAAGTTAAGAGCTCATAAATATGACTAAATCTTTTAACCATTAGAAAAGTTTTCAGGTTACAAGCTCTCCATACATGCCACTAAGAGTGGTATTGAGTTGAGAATGCTATGGACCGTTACATCTCAACTAAGACAAGGATTTCCGCTTGAAGCGATTGCTCATCATTTAAGGAACTGAGATTTTTGCCATAAGTTTGCATAAACCTTATCACTTTGGCTAAACCCAACATAGGATGAATCAGTGACATATAGAATCATATTTCCTTAAGACCAAGCATGCTGAGAGACATAGATTTTCATGGATCATGAACAACATAACATATGGCCTGGATACATGAAAGACTGGATTACCGAGAGACATAAATGCTTCTAGTTTGGAGGTCATATCATAGACATAAGTCCATGGGAAACTCGAATCATAGGCACGGGCATAACTTGAACAGATGACGTAAGACATTAGTGGAATAATCTCTGAAATGGAAGTAGGACGAGTATGCTTGAGTAAGAATAGACTTATCATGATTTCTCCCCCGCAACTTGCCGAATTGAGAAAAATTTGGGAACTAACTTAATTCCCCATCTCACCCTTAGATCAAAGTTACACCTCTAGACTTGCAGACATAACCTCACATCAAAATCTGTAGCCAAAACCTCCACGCAAATAAGACATCACCATAAACTTCAACTCTTAACTCTCCCTGATGAACTATACTCGGAAGGCCTTGCTTTCCAAAAAAAAAATGCTACTCTTAACATTCGCTAGCGTCAATATCCAGGACTCTACAACTCTCACTCTCGTGAATGCACGTACCCACACTCCTTATCACAAAAGGGGTATCAGTATATACATGAACTCAAACTTCTCTCATTAATCCCTAATACAAAGGCACTATATTATTTTCTAAGACATTTTCTTCTAACTTTCAGAGTCATCGACTTACGACTAATATTTCCATGTGCATATACACCCACACTTCTAAACACTCAACACTCCATCTTCAATTTCCTTAGGATACTATCATTACACCTCAAATCATGTAATCAACAACTTAACAAAATCTGTAAAACTATACCGAAGGCACATATTTCTTGCCTATATTTCCTAAATTCAACTATAACGAACACCATATAACAACAACAACCCCTAAGTCTTCCTCAGACACCCCCATACTACAAATTTCAAAAACACAGACTAGGTACAGCATACACTTATGTGCATAAAACTTTATTAACAACCTGCTACCTGGGGTTCAACTTATTCCAATATACCCATGTTCTTAACCACTTAATGATTCAACCATAATTCATCATTTTAACACTAGTCCTCATGTACACATATTCCTCACGATTACCTCTTAAACTTTTCATAAATCTTCAACCTGATATATTTCACAAATCATATCAAGCCTACTAATTCATTCCCATATATCA
>NW_025881551.1:0-5206 GCF_002878395.1 Capsicum annuum
AGGTTTGTCAGTTCTTAATACCCTTTTACTATTTTCAGTTAGATTTGAAAACCATAATTTCACTGTTCCTATTAGTGTTCTTTCTATATATTCTGGTGCATCTGTTACATTTATACTATTATCTAATAATTATTTTGTCATATATTCTATCCATAATTATATTATTTTTTCTGTATCTATTATACATTCTAAGTCTAAAAGTTATAATTTTTATTAACTATTTGTTTTGGTGTGCATTTGTCATATTCATCCTTTAGATTATATCTTTCAAACTTATTCTTATAATATGTAGGTTTTCTTATTTCTGATGTTCTAGGTATTATATTTTCATCTTTTTTTTTTAATCAAGAATATTTATTTCTGTGTTTTTATTTTCTAAGTTTTCTTCATTAATTACTTCTTCTTTTTCATTGATTTCTAAATTTTTTATATTTGTTAAGATTTCTGTATATGTTTCACTATCTTCTGAATCATAATTATCTATTTCTTCAACATCTGTTGAATTTATTTCTAATTTTTCTTTAAATTGATTTATCTCGTTTAATAATTTTTGTTCTATATCTTTTTCTTCTTTTTCTTTCTACCCTTTTTCATACAAATCTTTTAGTATTTGTAGTTCTTTTTCTAATTCAGCAATTCTACTATTTTTAGTTTCTTCTATTTTTCGTATTTCTTCTGTAGTTTTTTGTTTTATTTTCTATTTTCTTTTTTTCTATCTATTTCTTCATTTGCTTTTTCTATTCTTACCATAGTTGTCAATTTATCTTTTAATTTTAATTTTTTTTCTAACATTGAATATAAATGTTCACCTACTTTCTTATACACTATTCCTAGATTAGAAAATACTATTTTTATTTTTAATCCTTCATGATTTTCATATATTTTTTCATCTATTATAAATTCTTCTTTGTTCATTTTTATTTAATTGTTAATAGATCATGTTGGTATGTATATTTTAAACTATCTATTGTTGATTCTAAATTTGATATTTCTTCTTTTTGTGCATTTATTGAGTTTTTACTAACTCCTGCAATTATGTTATATTGTCGTCTTTCTATCCTTATTTTTAATTCTTTACGTTTTTCAGATATTATTTGCTTTAAATCTTTATATTTTGGTAATTTTAATACGTTATTCATCTAAATAATATTTTGGGGAATATCTAAATCTAGTTTTATCAAATAAGTCATAATTAATAAATTAATCAAATAATAAATTAATCAAATAAATTCAAATATATACTATTTGGGAAGCTTTGTTTTGCTTTTACTTGTAAATCATAAAATTTCAAAAGTAGCTTTCAAAAGCATACTTTAGCAAAAATTTTGAATCACCGTAATGAAAAAATGATAAGTACACCACTTTTTTTTGTCATAAAATTTTTTCTCACCATCACCACTTCGTTGAATGATAATTTACCGTAGTCATTTATATAGTTTATTACTTTCACAAGAATAAAAATCTACGATGAAATATGATACCTTCTGAATTATGACTAGTAAAGTATAAGGTGCTCATACACGCAATTTATAGAATTTCAAACTTATTGTGAACGTAAAAAAAAGTTCTTTAAATCGATAGCTGAAGGAATACTGTATAGAATTTACAATATTTCATATAGTTAAATTTATTAATCTATGGAGACGAAATATATCACAAAATCATATCACGATTCGAAGCAATCTAAATATGCATCATAAGAAAATTACTTAACCTACTACAAAATTAAGATCTATTTCAAAAGTAAATTAAAATAAAAGGACAAAAAAGAAATTTGCTAGTCACTCAACATACCTCAAGGATTATGTGAAGAAAACTTATGGCCATCTATTTATAATCTTTGAAATTTTCATTAATTTATAATTCTTTATTAACCTTATAACTTTTCAATGCCCCACACCTCTTCATTATTTGAAACCGCTTACTTTCATTTGTCATCTTAATTTTTTTTCTTGCAATAATTATTTCTATTAGTATTAATGTTCAACTCTTTTGTATTCCATAGAGCATCAAATTAAATGAAAGAGAAGGAAAAAAGAATTGAGAAAACGTATATTTAAAAGTTAAGCATTTAACTGTACATTACAATTACAACGGATTAATAATTAAGAAATTTAGTAGGTTTCAATGAGTTGTAATTAAATGTTTGTATTAAATTTTTTTCATAAATATATTTAATATTAAATTAGAAGATTGAAGAAAAAAGTTCCAAAATATGAGGAAAAAGAAAAATAGGAATGGAGGCATCTAAGATATGCCACGTAGGATAGGTTAATATATATATATTGATTATTTTTCTTAACGAAAAACTTAAAGCCTCTTGTCGAAGTTTATTTTTTTAGGTCACAAGAATCATTGAGCCGCCCCTGAGTAGGAACTAAGTTATGCCTTACAAAGCATAAATTCTAAGTTATCAATTGAACTTGAGCATCTAACAACAAAATTTCTACTGGAATTAAGCGGCGCAACTTATTTTGCCAGCTATAAGGCATAACTTGTGTTGTATTACAACAACAACATAGCAAATGTATTCTCATGAAGTGGAATTTGGGGAGGATAAAATATAGATAGTTCATATCATTACCTCAGATGAAATAGAGAGACTGTTTCCGGTTTATCCCCGGCTTCGGATAGATGTAGTATAACAAATCAAAAACATAAAAGCACACAATAAAATGGAATAATATAATGCTAGATAATAAAGAAAATAAGACACCCACAAGATAATACTATAAACTATCTATTCGAAATCATATACATCACCGAAGCACCATGAACAAGAAATTTCAGTCGCAGTTACAAAGAAAGTACGTTTTCCTACTCTTACGGACGAACTCCTACCCACTAACCCTCTTCCCTAATTAGCGTCCTTCACACCTTCCTATAATTACTCCATATCATGCCTAATCAGCCCCCTCCAATATTTGTTTGGCCTACCTCTACCTCGCCTAAAACTATCCATAATCAGCTTCTCACATCTCCGTACTGGAGCATCTTGCACCTCCTCATCATATGTCCGAACCATCATAATCTCACTTCCTGCATCTTGTCCTCCATCGACACCACTCCTACCTTCTTCTAAATAATCTCATTTCTAACTCTATCTCTCTTAGTAAGTCCACACCTCATCACAATATCCTCATCTCCACCACCTCAATTTTTGTCTTGCGATTTCTTTTATTTTTTTCAAAAAAAATTGTATCTAGGGAAGAGAAGTGGGAGACGGAATTATAATGTGGGGAATCAAACTCTCACCAATAAGGTGGATAGATAATTAATCAATTAAACTATTAAGATTCCTCACACTTTTCTTTAATTTTTTAATGTCAGAGATATTTTTGGCGACTTTTTGTTACTTAAAAGTGTTGAAGGACAAAAATTAAAGATTAGGTAAATACCCTTTTATTTTTGGTTCGTTGTTGAATTTTGGAACTTCCCCATTTGATTGTTCAGAGTTGAACTTGCCTTGCAGAACCCAAAATTAAAGATTGCTCTCGATTTACTCTACTGAACATAAAAAGAGTGTAACATAACTTCATCATATATAGATTGGTCGTTGATTTATGTTTATCAATATATGTTCCTTTTACCTCCATTTCATCCTTCACACAACTTTAGTGATTAAGGAGGAAATAATTTACTCTTTGAGCTTCTATTAGTTGCATAAAATGAACCTGAACTGTTGATTTCATCGATCTAGGGCGCTGGTGGAGTCAGAATTTTTTTTGAGATGGTTCTGAAGTAAACATATGAACTAGTCGAAGGGGCTTCAACATCTACTATATATACATAAAAAATATTTTTAATTATGTAGAAATAATATAATTTTCTATCGAAAGGAGATTGAATGAACTTCCTGAATAAAAGGTGGTTGGGTCCCTGATCAAGGGAGCTCAAGTCAAATTAACAATGCGCATATAACTGATGATATTCAGCTGCATTTTGAGAGGTAAGATATTCAACGACATTTTGTGTTGGTTTCACATGCGTTTGTACACGATTGTACAATGGGTATACATTCTTTATACATTGCATATACAGATATTTAACTGTGCAATATACGTATGGATGTATATGCAATATATATGAAATGTTTAATAGTGTATATGTATGGGTGTACATATACATATGTGATGTAAAACAGTATAAGGACATATATATAATTTATTGTAGAGGTTTTAAAAATGAAAAAAATGAAGTGTTCTATGGTAAACATCGTTGTGCATTTATTTGGTCCAAGGTGTTCTTCAAAGATAGAAAGGTATACATAGATAATCAAGTGAAAAGTAGACGAATCAGTATTTCACCATTTCAAGCTAGCAAAACATCAAAATTTTCATCATTTCTATGATCTGTGGCAATTAACAATAGATCTTTCTTTTTTGTTGATGTTATTCCATTTGTTTCAGTCATATCCAAATCTTTTGGATTAGTTCCACTAGGGAGCTCCCATTTAAAATAGAGAAGTAACTGAGCTCGAGGATGTGTAACATTAGCTATACCAAATAATATTCCCGGACATATCCTTCATTTTTTTTTTGGTATAAACCTGTAAGAACATTATTAACATAACCGAGCCGCCATTACAATGAATGCAAAAAAAAGAATAAGCAAATCCATCCCCTCCAATTTGGAGTAGAGAAGATTCTCAAGAACAGAAAACATAAAAAGTGCTAATTACAAAGGTTCTCAATAAACCCTATACATTTCTGAGCTCTCTTTTTTTCCTTATAAATTCCTATTCTCTCCTTTATTATGAACTTCAACTGTTGAATAATCTCTGTAGAATCCATATAATGCTTCCTATTAATCTTCCAATTTCTTGCTTGCCATGTAAGGTATATTACTCCACCATATATTACACTGATCAACTCTTTCTTGAACCTGCACCGGTGTTTTTTCTGAATTTTCTGTAATGTTTCTGATACCTCCAATTGACCAATCTTAAAGCCTGTCCACTAATGAACTGTTGACTGTACCTGCTTAGAAGAACTACACTCCACAAATAGATGACAATGATCTTCATCCTCTTCGGATGTACAAAGCACACAAGCGCTCCTGTCAGTTACTAACCCCATATCAACCATTTTGTCTTTTGTGAGCAACTTCTCAAGTGTTGCCAATCACAAAATAAAGCCATGTTTTGGTAACATCACTCGGTTCCAAAGTAACCTGCTAGTAGTAAATATGGCCACTTCCCCTACAA